>NW_025932242.1:0-38201 GCF_000764305.2 Hyalella azteca | reverse complement strand
CGCGCCTTCGTGCACTGGTACGTGGGCGAGGGCATGGAGGAGGGCGAGTTCACCGAGGCCAGGGAGGACTTGGCCGCCCTCGAGAAGGACTACGAGGAGGTCGGCGTCGACTCCGCTGAGGATATCATTGGAGAAGGAGAAGAGTATTAATTGACTCATAAATCCTACCACCGGCGTCATGGTATTTTTACCTGCATATCACGAGCATTAAAACATATCACCTGATCCATTTGTTTCTACTCCCCTCCAGTTTTTACCATTTATATTTTCTCGCAATAATTATGTATTAGTCAAGGGACGGATGAACGGCTGTGACAAATGCGGCTCTCAAGTAAAAAAGTCCAATACCAAAAAAGTCTTAAATCAAGTTTTTGGACTTAATTAAAAGTCCAAAAAGCCTAATAACAAACCAAAAACTTGATTGAGAGAGATATATACGTATAGAGTCAATGTCGCAACAAGTAAAGTTACTAAGAATTGAAAAAAACGCTATGTAGATTCACCTGCTCTTTATTAAAAACATTTCGGAAACCAGCTCTAGTATCAGTTTAAACACTTTTATATAAAGCAATTACAATCAGCTGTGAGATTCAAAATGTACACGAAAAAGATTAAAATTTTCTGATATGCCTTTCATTCGCCGAAAAATTGATCATCTTTTTTTACTATCGATTTTAGTTTTCAGATGAAATTCCATGAATTATTATTGCCCAGATTCATTTTCGATATGAATTCTAATCGATCAACAAGAAATTTTAATTTAAAAAATGTATACGTTAAATTCCTACCTCCCTTAAACATCAAAAGACACAAAACGAAAGGCTCTTAGAAAACAATTGGCTGGAATATATAACTGGAACGACAACTGTTACTGCAGTACATGGTTCCCAGACATAGGGCATGTCACAAAATTTGAGGTTGCGGTGGAGACTTAATTGCTAGTTAGGTGAGGCAATCAGGAAGAATGTTCAAATAGCATGCCTACTTTATTTACGCCTTGGCAGAAATCTGGCTGGGATGAGCTTTGACATCACAAGTCTTTACCAAAATAATAAAAAATAATCACTTATTTACTGTCCTTTATTTATCCTAGGACAACTGTTGAAATCTATCAACAATCTAGATATGCTGGCTGCATGTTTTCCCTGCATTTATATACTCGTAATAGTGTTCGAATCCAGGCTGCATTCCTCTCGCTGGATACAATCTATGCCAAAGACATATGCAAAATATGAGACTTTCTTCTAAGTTACTAAATTGGACGTCAATTATTTGATATTTCTTTTCTTCTTGACTAATTGTTGGTGGTCAAGTGACGCTTGACGCGCCGCGTCAACTTCACAAGCAACGATTCAGAAAAGCGTCACGGCGCAAGACACGCGTTAACCATTGGCACCAAGAATTCTCTACCGTAGATGGTTCTGATGGAAGGAGTCTGAAAAAAATACGGTGCTTGAGGTTGCGTCTTCGTTCATTCCCATCAAGAATCAGTGCAACGATAATGTGATGAACGGCCAGTTTCTAATTATTTTAGGTATAATTATAATCATAAGAATTATTTATACTTAGAAGCGAATTGCAGAATGCAGTATCCTGAATTATATGCAATTATGGTCTGTGGATCCACGTTAAAACCTTTACTAGAGTTCGGTCGAGGACAAACCTTTGTGAAAGTATTTTTTGTATGCTGGCTACAATTATAATACGCACAAATTTTTCCCCTGCTAGGAGCAAATTTAATTAAATGACATCTGACTTTAAGAGACGCTGTAGCTTTCACGTTACAAGCTGAGTAGATTTAAAATAATGGGAGTGCAGCCGTGGGTAACAAAATTGACTCGTAAACAGGCCCTGGGCCCAACGCCAACCATCAGTATGCAATATCTACACATAGCCTCAGATCAATGAGCTGTGGGTAACTCCGGCTAACAGTAAATCCGCTTTGAACAACACAGCCACTGCTTCACAGAGCCGGAGCCCAACTGGCCGGAGCGCAACAGACCCTACCGCAACAGGCGGCGCAGGTTAGGTTAGGTTAGGTTACGTTACGTTAGGAGTAGCTGTTGCGGTAGGGCCTGCTGCGGCGGCAGCTGCGCTCCGGCCAGTTGGGCTCCGGCCTGTTACTGTACGGCCGACGGCGCTGTTGTGGTGGGCGCTTTGTGTCAAAAGCCGTGAAGATGACCGGCTGCGTTTAACGCTCGGGAAGGTATATGAATAGCACTGTGGACTTGGGCTATGCTGACCTCTAGCTATTCACCCAAAATAATGAGGTTCACTCATCGGGAAAAAAATTAGAATTCCAACGTCCTCATACCTTATTTGCGACACGTGTAGTCTAGCTTGTCTAAGAACTACGAACACATTTCAGTATCAATTTTCCACATTAATTTGCAGATCAAGCACAAAGGTAGTTTTTTTTAGACATTCGTCATGCATTCTGCTACCTTATTCATACTCCGAAGCAGTTGAATATTTCAAGTTTACAAAGTGTCGGCTTAACCAGCGACTGGCTTGTACGTCGATAGGTCTGTTGGCGAATGGAACGTGAAAATCCCCAATTGTTCCGAATAAGAAATGACCAAATGTGTTCGGGAACGAAGGATTTGGATGGAATCAGTTTAAAACGGCACTAATGAAAACTATTAGTAGCAACCGCGCAGGTGTCACACTTTTCGCAGTGAAAATTTTCAAGATAAAGCTTCTGTCAAACCCACATCATTTTTCCGAAATTAAAATTATTTACAAGGGATGCGTTAAGTCAAGCCAATGAAAAAAAAAATTCAGGAGTAGCGTTGCAGTCTCCTGTTCTCATTAGCAAGAATAAAAAGCAAGGTTCAACATGTGTTGAAGCCTTCTCCAATAAGGTTGTCTGTATCGTGACGGATTATCGTATGGCTAATAATGGAAGTGAATAGCTCTCTTACCATGTCAGTGCAGTTCATTCGTTTATCAATTAGTTCGTACGTAATAAAATCATTGACATCGATCTGCATCGAATGTACCTTTACAACATTTTCTTTACGAACATACTGATCTGAAGAGACGATCAATTCCGGGGAAGAAAATAAAATTCAATCAACTTTTGAAATCCTTTATTGAAATCAAATCAGCTTTCATTCAGCCAATCAAATAATAATCAAAAGTGGATAAATTTCCTAATATTCTTCTCCCTCTCCTTCTTCGGCTTCAGCGGAGTCGACGCCGACCTCTTCGTAGTCCTTCTCGAGGGCGGCCAAGTCCTCCCTGGCCTCGGTGAACTCGCCCTCCTCCATGCCCTCGCCCACGTACCAGTGCACGAAGGCGCGCTTGGCGTACATCAGGTCGAACTTGTGGTCCAGACGAGCCCAGGCTTCAGCGATGGCCGTGGTGTTGCTCAGCATGCACACGGCACGAGACACCTTGGCCAGGTCCCCACCAGGGACTACGGTGGGGGGCTGGTAGTTGATACCCACCTTGAAGCCCGTGGGGCACCAGTCCACAAACTGGATGCTCCGCTTGGTCTTGATGGTAGCGATGGCAGCGTTGACATCCTTGGGCACGACGTCACCTCGGAAAAGCAGGCAACACGCCATGTACTTTCCACGGCGTGGATCGCACTTCACCATCTGGTTGGCGGGCTCAAAACAAGAATTAGTGATCTCGGCAACCGAAAGCTGCTCGTGGTAAGCCTTCTCAGCAGAGATGACTGGCGCATATGTCACCAACGGGAAGTGAATACGAGGGTAAGGGACCAAGTTCGTTTGGAACTCAGTCAAATCGACGTTGAGGGCGCCATCGAACCTCAAGGAAGCGGTAATGGACGAGACGATCTGACCGATGAGCCGATTCAAATTAGTGTAAGTGGGTCGCTCGATATCGAGGTTACGACGGCAAATATCGTAAATTGCTTCGTTGTCAACCATGAAGGCGCAGTCAGAATGTTCCAGAGTAGTGTGTGTGGTCAAGATCGAGTTGTAAGGTTCGACGACGGCAGTGGCGACTTGAGGGGCAGGGTAGATGGCAAATTCAAGTTTGCTCTTCTTGCCGTAGTCGACCGAAAGCCTCTCCATCAAGAGGGAAGTGAAACCGGAACCAGTGCCGCCACCGAACGAATGGAAGATAAGGAAACCTTGAAGACCAGTGCAGTTGTCGGCGGTTTTACGAATGCGATCTAAAACAATTTCAACGATTTCCTTCCCGATGGTATAGTGACCTCGTGCATAGTTGTTAGCAGCATCTTCTTTCCCAGTGATCAATTGTTCTGGATGGAAAAGTTGTCGGTAGACTCCAGTCCGGACCTCATCTGTAAAATAAATGACGAATCGGTCAAAGTACTCAAATCAATATTCAAAACTCTTTCATCCTTATTTTCCATCCATCCTTATTTTCTGTCTTTAATTGAATTATTTACTCTCTCTCTATCTCTGTCAAACATATGATATCGCGTAAAATTCAGCGGCACCTCTGAAGTTATCAATTTCAAGCGAATTCCGGTTAACTTGAAAGACAGTAACAATCAAAATAAGAATGGATCATAAAGCCACCTATAACAGACGGTTCCAGGTCAACGAAGATGGCTCGGGGCACGTGTTTTCCCGTGCCAGTCTCGAAGAAGAAAGTGTTGAAGGAATCATCGCCTCCACCGATGGTTTTGTCAGAGGGCATCTGGCCATCGGGCTGGATGCCGTGCTCGAGGCAGTACAGCTCCCAGCAGGCATTGCCCATCTGCACTCCAGCCTGGCCAACGTGGATCGAGATGCACTCACGCTGAAAAAGAACACGATATGTTAGGACCAAGTAAAAAATTTGCAATATGACATACAATATACAACACTAGGTGCTAAAAACCCGCTCTAGCTGGGTAAAATAAAGCAGAGCTCGTTTGGACCATAAATGGTTAATATAATCCGACTCGGGCTTCACTCGCCTACCGGGTCAGCGAGATCGAGCTACCATTTCAGTTGTCAATTGAGTGAATTAACGTAATAAAATTTCAACGAATGAGGTTTAAAAATTCTATCATATCAAGTATACTTCCTTCCACATTCGTACGTTATTAAATCTATTTTTACCATTCAACGCATTACGTGAACCAGCATAAAAATTTGCCACACACGAACTGCTCGCATACGAAGCTTTCTCGGACCAGTAGCGCGAGTGAAGGGAGCGGAGTTGTTGCGCCGTGACCGTGACGTGCACGCGCCACTGCAGCTCGCTTAGTAAGCCATAATAACGGCCGAATGCAGCTTCTTTCATAACCGCTTTCGTAGTACCGAGTTGATATCGCTATCTTTATTCAAAAATAAAACTTTCAGCGGATTTCGGGGGGATATGAAGCTGCACAAATTGCGCAGCTTTCGTTTGAACACCGCGCGATTGCTGACGGTAACCGAGTTCATCCAACAGTTACTCATTACATTTTACGAATCGATCAGAATCTCATTACAGCTTCGATCAGAATTTAATTTTAGCGTACGGTGAAACATCTGCCAAGTTTTGAGTTACGGAAGGTTGCATTAGCGCGTTGATACAAGTATGTAATATAACCGCGAGAAGAAAAACTTGCATGAAATTTTACACTTTCAAGTTAACCAGGAAGCGATTTCTATGGATTTTTGTATGATACATCACCAACGCAAATAAGCTCCATGAATGAGAAGTCCATTTCCTGGAAAATCCTCGGAGTTACGTAATAAATAGCATGCATCTTGTAAGTATATCTTAAGTCTTCAATTAACGTTTCGATTGACAATACTTTCCATGAAAGCATTTGAAGCTAACATTCAGCATTACAGGTCGCTATCAGCATACGAGCTTAGATCGTGCGATACGTTATCATGAGATACGTTTTAGTGCACACTACACCAGCTCCCCATAACTGCCAAACTCGCGACTTCTCTAAAATACAAGGTGGATAAAAAGTATCAATTTCGACTTTAAAAATGACGTTCAAACTAACAATTCGAATAGCATACGAGTTGTCAAACCTGAAGTTAGTATTGGGTCACTGAGAATTGCAAGATTTTGTCAAATGCAACGTCACGTGAAAAATTGACAAAATACCAAGCATTTAAAACAAACTTCAGTTAGCCTATGATTAGAAATTCTACTAAACTGAACCAGAAATATTATGTTCTACCATGAGGAGCCGCATCAACTCGAATGAATAAATTCCTTAACACGAGAACGCCGCAGGGATAAACTATGAAGATGCGGACTAAGTTACTAACGGCCGATAATTTGCCAGAGATAGCATTATCTCCGTCATACGAACTTATGAAGGAATAAACTGTCATCACGAAAGTCAGAGAGAGCAGTTAAATAGTCCTCATAAATGTCAGATCACATGAAATACTGCAACACTAGTAGTGGAGGGAGGGAGGCAGGAATGAGTGATAACCCCTGCAGTCCCTCCTTTAACCCCTCACGTCTGGCCTCCTTCCCCAGCCATGTGAAGGTCAAATCGTCACTCGACACCAGTAGCAGCTTTCCATAGGCCAGCAAACCAGACGAGTGAGACGACACATACGGTACCTAAATGCTATCTTGTTTCTGCTAGCATAACGTTAACCACTCAAAACAAATTCCTATCAGCTTATAGTGATATAGTCAGCTATACTGTCTACAAATTACAATTAATAAAGATTATTAATAGTAGGTACGCGGTAAGACGATTCGATGACATATTTAAACATTTCAAAACGAGCATTTTTCTCTTAGGTCTTAGGCAAGATTCATAGTACCACCTATTTCAAATCACCTAATGCTCGCGAAAGTCGACAAGAGGAAATTTCATTTATACCGCCCTTGACGCTCAACAAATTATCCGAGCACCAATTTCGCACGAAACAAATTGTTCTTGTTATCAAAGTTTAAATTAGTAACTCAACGAATGTTTAGTAGGCTAGCTAGCTTAAGCTACCTAGCGAATGCAAAACAGTGGACAAGCTAGGTATTAGCTTAGGCTATAATAGGGAATACTTTCAGTACCAAGTTCAACACCCTTTAATAAATTTCGTCCCGAGACCTGAATAAAATTATTCAGTAGGTATAAAACACCGCCGCCAACAAAGATCGTATTACACTTGTGATAACAACCGGCCGGTTCTCGGCGTCATGCCACACCCCTGACATTCATCATTTCCTACATTGCATTTAACACATCCTATCTCACTATTATAGCGTTATTATAATATATTAATGCGTTACTTAATTAAGACTTTAACTAATCTTCAATACTCACCATTTTTATGTCGTAGTTACACGAAATTGAGATAAATCGGTGAAAGAGTCGTCACAAGGTCCAACGATGGCGTACCTCGCAAGCAACAATGACGGAAAATTTGAACACCCGGAGCTTTATATACAGACTCTGACGTCACATTCAGAAAGCTCTCCTATTGGCTGCAGTCATCAACCGTTGCGCTGAAATGCTAGTCGTCTATTGGACCACTGCAATTCAGAGTTGTTGCGTTCACGTTGCCCTAGTTCTTGACTCAATCCAATAAGATTCTTTTTTCGGTTATTCTAAAAGTAATCGGAATTCCTTTGTGCAATAAAACTTCAAATTCATTTATTTAAGGCTTAGAATATTTCACGTATCAAAAGGAGCCTGCAGGAAAAAGGTATTGACATGAACTCATACAATCAGTCGATGTACATGATAAATTTTCACCAAACCGTACAAGCTGGTAACAATAACATGCGTTTTATTTGATAGGATATAAATTTGTTGGTCTATAAACGGAAGCAAACAACGCCGCACCCATATCCCTTCCAGCGATTGGATGCCTAGAGTGGTGGGAACTACAAATGTCATGCACGAATTTTTCTTCTCCATTTCACGTACACTTCTGATTTTATTTTTTAGAACGTATCATATACAGCTGCGATAACATGAAAACTGCCAGCATATGTGGCCGTTGAAATACATGTTCGTCTGATTTCTTACTTATATAAACTAAAATTGATGTCGTTTTATTTATTTTGAAACATTATACACTAACTTTACTATTGTACTCCGTAAAGTTAAACCCTTTTCAGTATATGATTACATTTATTTTATTTTTCTTCTAGTGACCTCAGATTTCACTAATTATTTTTTTAGAAAGCTAAACAAGTGCGGCATTCCCGGATACTCCCATTGTACAGTATATCAGCGATCTAATATGTGACGATTCCGTCAAGCCCAACTACTGGTAAACACATCGGCGAGCCGCCATGACCAGCAGGTCTAAAAATAGCGCCGTCGTAATGCCGGCTGCCTGACTCCATGGGAAGGGAAATACTTTCATGGGTTATACGCTCTTTGATATGTTACTCGTGCTAAGCTTGCGTACTTTGTCGTTGAATAAATCCACTATAAAATTTACTGCTTTTATCTACTTAACTGCAGTAAATTTCTTTCCGTTTTCTTAACTATAATAATCTCGTGATGAATAAATGTAGACAAGCTCCAACAGGAAATGAATTCATGCCTTATCTCAGAGCGAGGCTATAACTCGACATAAATACTTTCCGGTCAATGCGAGCACCGGCTGAAGCGTGATTCAAATGAATGCTAAGAGCTTGGCTTCTTTAGACTCGAATGGCTTAGTGGTTTTATTCGAGGTCTTTGAATAGCTTTAGATAAACCAGTGTCCTAGATAATAATCACGCATGGTAGATATTTTATTCTATGGTTTTCAAATGAGGTGCAATAATTGTTGGTAGTATATATAATTGTTTTTCCTCGATCAAATTAAATACACGATATCTTCTTGAACGAAGACGACAACTCCCGTAATCATTATTATTATTATTATCGCATTATTTCAACTATGAATATATCATTGGAATATTCATTCATGCTTCAGCTGCAGAGCTGTAAACGTGATCTACCATTACGCTCCCATGGCCTAAGTGTGAGCCCTTGAGCTCGGCCACGGCCACAGGATACACTGGGCGAGGACATACAAGCCTCGGATACAAGGCCTCTAACTTTCGCACTTGTCTGTTTTTAATCGTAGATTCATTTCTTATGTTGTAAACAATTTACTGTTTTTTAATGATTCTTTTGGCTGTGAACGAAATGGCTTTCGGTAACCTGCTTCTCGAACTGCTGGCGGAAGCTAAAAGTTATATTTGTGGAGTGCACTTCCTATGAAATAAAACCGTTTGAAAATAAAAACATTGTTCAGATAAAATGATCCCGTCTGTATTGCTTAAATAATTATTCGTCGTCCCTCACTGTGATAAGTTTCGTGGACTGATTGCAGTGAAGTAGCTTAGTGAGTCACGACTCTGCATTAGCGTGAGTCACGACACTGCAGTAGCGTGAGTCACGACACTGCAGTAGCGTGAGTCACGATACCATACGACGTACGTATGATATCATTAGATGAGTCATTCTCTGCTGTTCATAAATTGCTGTTCCTAACTTTCTCGTGATTAACAATTTATAAGGCCAACATATAGGGACATGCCTTTAATGATAAATAATACAACTGCTTTAGGCATCCTGATGTATTATTAATGTGTATATTAAGTTCTTAAAACGAAGCACCTATTACAGTTTACAGCAATCTCGTCTCACGGTCAATGTAATTTTCAGGAACGTCGGTATAACCAGCGACGATCGATCCAAGAGGCGCCGCACTGTCGCGCCAGACGTAGCTGACCTTACAACGGAAGCCCGTTGACAGCCAAGAGCGTGAACTACCGATTCGACACTTCAGCGAACTCGCGTGCGAACTCGCCTGCGAGCTCGAACTTCATTTTCAACTGTGGCACTCATAACTCCTTGTGTCGGACCGGTGCGTGAACTTGGTTACCTAACCGCAATGCTGCAGCCTCCTACTCCAACTCGTGAACTGAAATATAATGTAGAATGAGTGTTGAGTGACTGGAATATACTATACTAAAATAAGATTAGCCCAGCGTCACACAACATCGATAATCCATAGAATTTTAGAATCCCGATAAATTTATTAAAAATTGACCCGACAAATTGAAAATATGTACATACAGCGAACTAAGTTAATCGTATAAATTTTCGCTTCACATTTTTATTGAAACTAAACGGTTTATTCATCCAAATTACTACTCCAGTGATAGATTTTCTACTTGACATCATTCTTTGAAAAAACGTACTCACCAATTCTGAACATTGTCTCATGATTGTTTTAGAATAGAATAGAATAGAAGTGTCGGCGTTGAAGAAATAGGCCCATGGCCTGTTGCCGATTCTTGAACTTTTCGTGACTTGATTCACAAGGGATCCGGCCTTTNCTCCTGCAAACACACGTAGTTTTGAGATGTGTATAAGAGACAGCTCGGAGCTTCAACGATGCTATCAGGGAGGCTGTTCCACATGTCGGTGACTCGAAGCGAGAAGAAATGTTGTCGCATGGATGTGTTCCAACGCTGTTTTTTTACTCAAAGCCTAGTCGAGTTTACCAGTCACGTTATTCCATCACTCACAAATTATCTGGTGCAGAAAAATGGTAGAACCTTCTACTTATCAATCTCAGATTGTTATTTATCGATTTTGACTGAGAGTTACAGGAATTGAGCAATTGTAATAAAGCCATTTTTCACATTTGTGAACAACTCACTTAGGATTTCACGTTCTTCGTTATTCAAAATACGTTTTTATACAACATAATTATTTGTCTACCCTGTAATTAGATATAATCAATTTAAATTCTAAAGAAAAGTTTATTCCAGGCGAAGAGATTGTCACACAGAGATGTGACCCTAATAGATGTTTACAGTCTGAAGAATGCTGCGACCCAAACAAAACCCTCTTTGTGTGCGAACCATGCGAAGGTTAGCTTTCAAAGCCACGAAGTCAGCGGTAGCCGCGAAAGCGTTCTTGCCGTTAGGTCTGAGTAACGAGCGCAACCGCTACTCGGCTCGCGTTTACGCACGCGGGAGCAAAGCCACAAAACATAGTTACGCGCCACAAACACTCACTTGGAGACTTTTAAAGTCATTGTATTCAGATAACGGTTGAACATTGAATCTGAAAGCCGATGCATTGCATTCTATGGCTTCTGGAGGAAACTTTCTCTGTTAATTCAGCGTTCAAGAAGTACTGCTCGTGGCCTACTATGTTAAGTCCGAATCAACAGTTCAGTAGACCGATGAGGACGAAACAATTTCTTTAATATTGAACACATACATTGAGCTCAATGGCTCTTGAAAGAAACATTCTCGGTTCATTGAAAATTTATGAAGTATGAGTATGCATGTGAGCATCAGTGCGCAGTGGCGTGCCACAGGAAAGCGTTCTTGGGCCTATTATGTTCGTTGCTTTTATAAACGATCTGCCAGAAGTAGTGCCCAGCGTGTGCTCCATGTATGCCGACGACACAAAAGTTTATAATACAGTGAAGGATGTGTCAAATAAAGCGCAATTACAAGATGATCTTGATAGTTTAGTTAACTTGGCCAATATGTGGCAGCTGCGATTTAATGCTGACAAGTGTAAAATACTTCATCTCAGGAAGAACAATGAACAGCAAGATTACAGTATGAGAAGACATGGTAGCAACTAGAGAATAATGATTGAAAAGTCTAGTGTGGAAAAATATCTCTGAGTTCATGTCGTCAATGAGCTAAAATTTCTAAGCATGTTGAAACGCAAGCTAATACATCAAACGAACTTCTTGGACTAATCAGTCCAAGATCAGTCAACTTGGACGCTTTTGCGAGTTCCTAGATGCAGAAGCGATGAAGCAGTTGTTTGTTGCTGTCGTGCGCCCGAATCTAGAGTTTTGAAACGTTGTGTGGTCACCGAGATTTTAAAAGGACAAAAATTTAAAAGAGAATGTTCAAAGACGTGCAACAAGGATAATTCCAGGCTTGAAGGGCGAGTCCTATGAAGAAATATTAAAGATTAGGAAACTCTAAGCCTCAGTTATCGACGTTTGCGTGGGTACCTCATTGAAGTATACAAGTATACTCATGGTTTGTACAAGGTCCCCGAAGTATTACTAGAATTTTAAATAAGAACCAACACCAGGGGCCACGGCTATAAACTAAAAAAACTGCGCTGCAACTTATCCACGCAACATTTCTTCTCGCTTCGAATCACTGACATGTGGAACAGCCTCCCTGATTACATCGTTGGCGTTCCGAGTATGAACGCCTTCAAGAATAGGCTAGATAAAGCTACGAAAAAATATATGTTCGGACTTGAAATGCTTAGCACCATATAGAACCCGGTGGAAGTCTAATAGCTATTTTAAACTATCGTCAGTCTTCAAAAGACCCGGTCATATGACACAATTTTAGATCTTCCGTGTACAAGTCACGAAAAGTTAAAGAATCGGCGACATGCCACATCAAGCCTACTCTTCAGCGCAGACATAACTATCAACTATGTTATGTTATGTTTGTTATGTTATGTTATGTCATGTCATGTCATGTCATGTCACATGTCACATGACACATGTCATTTCATGTCATGTCATGTCATGTCATGTCATTTATGTTATGTTATGTTATGTTATGTTATGTTATGTTATGTTATGTTATGTTATGTTATGTTATGTTATGTTATGTTATGTTATGTTATGTTATGACGCATATTTTTAACCACTAGGCTCTGGCCGAATCAACATTTCATCAGGGCAGAACCACACCGGACGCTAAGGGGATTGAATATTTTCCCCAGGCCGAAGTCTTTCAAGATAAAAAATTAGGTCATTGCACTATTTTGACTCACGACTGATTTTTATGCACTCTTAATATTTGATTCACTTAATAAATATTCGAAGAACACGAATGTTTGTCAACTCCCATTTTTTATCGTTCTATGTGTATAATTCTATTCTTATCGCAGTGAAATGATGTCACTCATACTATCTTATCATGGGATCCTTTCGTCCTTTTCGAACAAGCGATAGTTTATTTTTATGGAAATTTACCAATCTATTTATCAGACTTCAACAAATGACAGGCTTGGATTTTGATAATGGTATTATCATAATAATAATAATAGCGGTTTCAGCGTTTATTAGGCCGTGGGCCTGTCGCCGATTCTTAACATCGCAGAACATTCGCAGCATTTTGCGGTCTCGAACTCGCTGCTACAATTCTGCTGTGCTTAACCGCCCGGCCTCCTTGCCGATTCTGACCAGAAACTGGCGCACAGAGCTGGGATCGAACCCGCGCCCCTCTGCGCCAATCCTGGTACTCTGAACTTTAACCACTGGGCCACCCATCATGTTATCACAACAGCTGAGTCATGGGTGCAGTAGAGTTTTATGATGGTGAAATTTGTAAGGAGACACTTGTCTGAATAACGAAGTTGGATATCAGATAAAGACACTGATAATTCACAACACATAAAAATTATCATAGACAAATGCTAATAAAGTTCTTGAAACAATAAAAAGTTTTGTTACGAAATCCGATGATTTTAACAATTTGACTCTCAATGTTCTTTTTCATCTTCCATAATATCATCTTCACATTTTTTGGCACCTGCGTACAACGCGCCTTTTGAGTCTAGGACTCTGGGTCTTCTGTCTGGTCTGCAGTTGAGGCCGGGGAATTGTCAACTTGGTGGCAATGGAGCCGTACTGTATGTAAGTAAACTTCTCGATTAGTGTCCCAATGAACAGATCTCATGCACTTTATAGAACCAATGTAAATGTAATTACACGAAAAGAAAATGCGGTCCTATTTTGAGTTTGATTACGTGCAAGTGAAAAATGCATCATCTCTCACACCATTTTAAAATTTGAAAAATGTGATTTTTTACAATAATTTTGAGGAAAATATCGTAATAACGAGTTTTTTCGCTTCACAAGAGCTTCAATTAGAATTTTATTAATATATGCTGTTCATTTATTTGGTTTTCGATAAGAACCATTTGCTTGTCTTATTCAAGCAGCACGCCGTTTTCGTTGGCGTCCTGACAAAACACTATCGCCTGCTGCAATGGCGTCGGATACAAGTGACGTAAGTAAATTCAAAATATTGCTTACTTACTTCATTGTAAAATAAAGTAATAACATTGTTGATGCGTTTGTCGTTACTACTCTTTTGTTTTTTAGTGTGTGTCTATTGCTCATGCGTAACCGTGCCAAGTTGCAAATTTACGCGCGAAACCTAACTCTTGGTTCTTGCCACCTGTTGATCGCTCCGCCTCTCTGAAGTGGGTGTATTCCAATCGCAAATTATTACTTGATTTTGCTCCTAAGTCAGAAGACATCATGTCTGTGACAACGGAAGAAATTATAGAAGAATTCGAAACGTTTGGTATTGATGTTCAGAGCGACTCAATTTTATCACGCTGTAAGTTGCTTTGTCAGCGGCCATTGCCCAACTCTTCGCATTTAACGCTGCTCTCAGCATAGTGGCAAACCAGAGCTTTTTAAGCATCAGTTCATTTTTAATTTCCTCATTTACTCAAGATTTAAACCAATTTCTTAAGTATGATAATGCTGGTATCCAGATTCCAGGATACTTTACTGGTCTACTTATAGGACTCAAAAATGAACTTGAGGGAGAGTCTAAAAAACTCTGCTTTGCCACGCTCTGCTAGTCACTAGACTGGAATTTATTTTCTTTGTCAAGTTTCATGGTCTAGTTTTCAGCGTCAGCTGAAAGCCTGAAGTGAACATTTTGGTATTCCTTGTGATAAATGTGTTCATAATAAATTTTTCTACAATCTACATCTCTAGTGAATTGTTAGATAGAAACTGAATTGGGAATGGACAAAGAAGCTGTGACTGTTAATTAGGCATTTAATTTTTGTTTGGTAATGAATTCAATCCAGGTCAAACAACAGGTCCCATTAAGTAGCCTGGTCAAGTTATGTTGTCAGACTGCATGCAGTAAAATTAGGATTCTGTATTCAGTACTATAGACTATATAGAGTATAAACTACTTTTACAGTACACTATTATACTGTGACTAGCTATTAACACTACTACACTAGCCTACAGTAATAGTAAATACACTGACATACTCAATGAGATTGAGCATCCATGTTGCTCAACTTGCTTATTAACTGCCAAGTTGAAACGAGTTAAATAACAGATTATATCTTGTTAGTTGTTAATTGTTAGGGAAGGAAAATTGTGCTTAATGAAAAAGTATGTCATTTATACATGTCCTCATTGTCCTCAGGTCCTGACTGACAAGTTCTAAACTGCATTGTCTTGAATTAAAACTTCACATTACTTATTTTGATTACCAAATCTTTAATTAACTACATTTCATTTATTGCTCCATCAGGCTAAATAATGATCTGAAAAATGTGTTCCACTACCTATAAACTACAAAATGAAAGTACTTAGAGGTTGGAGCTGTAACTCAGCTGTTATACAAATTTGAATTCACTACTGCCATTCATCAATGCTGCTAACTATACCTAGTATACCACATCACTAATGATGTCTCAGTCTAATTTCATAAATCAACTTTATAAACTGAGTCTCAACTTTTTAGTGTTAAAAACAGAGCTTCATTGTTATTATGTGGCTATCAAGTTATCAACCCATAAAAATTATAATTCTCACTGGTAAATTATGTTTATTTTTTTTTAAAGAGAGGCAAGTTAGTGCTTTAGTGGCTGAGCCTGCAGCTTGCTGTGAGTGTCATTGATTGACTTTCTAGCAAGATCTTTGTCTTCTTTGCAGCATAAACTATGTGATAATAAAATGCTTTAAATCCTATTTTAGACCTGTCTTTAGCCTTTTTATTGACAAGCTGCACTGCTGCACTTCAAGTACAATAAAAGCTTCAATATATCTAATGGGCAACTAATAGCTGATAATATATAAAAATTCATGATTCTGAGCATAGTGACAAACCATAGATTTTTTTTAGAATCAGTTCATTTTTAATTTAATCGTCTACTCAAGATTTAAACCAATTTCTTATGTGTGATAGTGCTGGTATCCATGATAGGTAACTGGTCTACCTATAGGACTCAAAAAAGAACTTGAGGAAGAGTCTTAAAACTCTCTGCTTAACCACTCAGATTCAGAGGCTAGGTTTCTAGTTCACCAATGAAAGGTGACTATATCTGCAATATTGTAGTGAACTTTTTCTATCTTATAATTTCAGGTTCATAACTTGGGCAGAAGCCACATACAAATGAGCATAGGTGTTGATGCTTGCAGACAATTTCAAGTTTTCAACCATACCCATGCAATATCTTATGTAATGAAACTTGATTAAAAAGGCATATTTTCACCCATAATATTAGTAAAACATGCTAAATATATCTGATTGGTTGCTAACATGTGCTGCCCTCCAATTGAAACAAAAGGCTTAGTAAGAGAATATTGGAATCAAAACATGAATATATGTACATTTATGAGCCTTTTATATATTTGGTGTCCATAATTTTTCACTATGGAATGTGTCTTTTGACATTTATTTTCAAGTTTTAATTTTTAACTTAAAAGTTGGGTGCAGAGGTGGTTCATCTCTCCATTTCACTAAAATACTAATTAGTTGAAGTGAATGAAAATGAGACCAACTTATATGTTGCCAGATCTAAGTATGACCATTTATTGCAATAACACAATGCAAACAATCCCTTCTAAGTGGCAGGTTCTATTGATGGAGAAAAACTTGGGCGAAGCCTAACTCAAATGATAGGATTAGAGCCCTAGCAGGTGAAAACGAGGAAAGAATAACATATGAATCTTCTAGCGAGCAAAATTCTACTTTCCTCAATCTTGATTATATTTCTTCTTTGTTAGCTTTCATTGTGTAACAAGACAAAACATTAGACTCTGCCAGCAGATACATAAATGTCTTCTTACAGATTATGGAATTTTTCTCAGAATTCTCCCATAAGATGAGCTGTAGGGTGGAGAATAAAACCACTTATTTTGATATTAAAAATCAAAGGAATTTTATTTGGTCACCTGCCAAATGAATTGCTTCAAAAGGATTTTTCCAAGAAATTATTTCTAGTGTTGCTGCAAAGCCACTTAGTTTATCCCCCCCCCCCAAAAAAATATAAGAAATTCAGCATATTTTTAACCTTCATTTTACTGTTTTGATAGATACCAAGGCTATTTAGATGATAGAGCTAAATTAATTTCAGCCAAACATATTGGTATATGGAATATGGCACAAGTCAATTGATGCTAATATGTTGCCTGAAATGTGTATTATTGTGATGTGGGGTCAGAACAACCTCTCTTGTCCTCTTGGACCAAGGTTGACTTTCTAGTGTTGCAGGTGCATATGTGTCTGTGAGTGGCTGCAGGTTATTTTATTGCACTTTATTCTCCATTGCACAATAGATATTTTATTTAAAATGCTGGTGTTATCATCATTTGATTAGGCCACTAATGCGTAAAGTGGCTGGTTATTAATGCTTCCACTTTTGTGACCAGTCATTATATTAAAAAGTTAGTTGTTTGAACCACACACATGACATTAGTGTGAAAATATTGCCTAAATGCTGAGGGGTCTTAAAGTTAGTTGTTGAAGAAAGAATGGGGGGAAATGGCTTTAGAGAATATTTATCAGTCAAACAAATCCTGACTTCATGACCTTATTAGCTAGAAAGTTGATCTCTTACAAAAATGTTATTGTGAAGCAACAACGTTTTTTATTTAAAATATCAGCAAAGATGAAAAATTTGAAGTTTAAGAGTGTAATCTTATAATAACTATTCAATGATTGTAATTGCTATTCTAAGTTAACCTTTGATGTTTTGCACTGCCATCACAACAACTTGAAGAGAATTCCAGTAGGTTAGACAAGCAGATGCTCCCATTGGAAGAAGCCATTCTTGAGAACATATCAAACAATAATTAAGGACAAATTTCAGTCAATGAAGGACTTACAGTCTGGAAATATTGTGAATGGGACAATGACTGCTGTCTCTCATAGCAGCCTTCCATATTGACAAGACGGTTATCTCTTCTTTGAAATCTATCTTCCATTTCATCCTGTAGAAATAGCTTCATTGATAGGAAGAAATTCAGTGCACCAGAAGGTATCTGAAGAATCTAATTGACACATGCAAGCAATCTTTGAAGTCTTTAGCAGATGAAAAAAAGTAGAACAGCCACCTTTCAAGATGAATAAGATGAAAAGAAATCATGTTGTTATTTTCTGTTGAGGTAGAAGGCTGTTTGCAAGACACCTGCCCTGTTGTCAAACATGATATTCCAAGCGAGTACAGTGGTTGTACTTTTTGTGTCCAAAATTTGTTCTGTATTATAATTGTTCATAATTGGCAATTGGAGCTTAAGATGGGCATCTTTCAATAAACACCTTGCCTCTCTTGCCTGAAAATTCTTGAATCTCATTGCACTGATGAATACTGGAGGACAACAGATTTTTACATAAATTGTCAAATAGTTGTTTGAAGATGATCAGATTTTGTGCCTTCAGTTTTTCATCAATCAGTGCCTGATGTTTTATGCAATATGATGTAAGTTTTTATTTTTGCATGCAGTTTATGAAACCATTATTATTGTATTATTGAGTTTGAAATTCCTAGATAATAAAATGAGGACTTTTGTAATTGGCAAATATTGTCTATAGCTATTTTTCCTTGTTCTTTCTCAAACATCTTGTATTTCAATATCCCTTGACATTCAGGCAACCGTCACAATTATGTACTTCAAGGAACCTCTAAGTAGCAATAAATTTGAGCCATATTTCATATAATTTATAATTGACAAATATTTTTCACAACTGTCATTCCAATGAATGACTTACTTTAGAAACTGAAAACAAAAGTAAAGAATGTGATGAAAAACCATGTTTTTTTGCACTCACTCTTCAACATCTTATTGGCAACTGTTTTCTGATTGTGTATTAACAATTGATTTGAGTATATTGATTCGTCAGTTCTGATACTGAAGTATTTTATTGTATTTGCAGGTCTTGATCTTTGCAGCCGTTATGACCTGGCAGCAGATCAGCTGGCAGCAAGCTGGCTGGGTTTTGCTGCTACCAAGTCACTGGATGACATGTCTTTGGAACTGCTCAGTGATTTTGAGCGCGAACAGCTGAGCAAGAAGAAGACTTCTACCAACCCATTTGCCTCTACAAAAGGCCCGTGCTATCCTGCCTCCTTCATTGATGAATTGATGGCTCATGAGGATATTATCGTCTCATATGGGGCTTCGCCAATTGCATCTAAGGTTTGTAATGTAAAAATCATTGTTTCTAAATGAATATATGGATTTACACCTGCTTTTTTGAATGGCAATTGCAATTTTGTAGCTTAGTTGTACAATGTACAACATATTAATCCATTTTCTTTAGTAACTTATATATACATTGTTTGTGGTTCCATTGACACAAATTTTCAGTAAAATAAATCCCAAGTTGAATGTGTTCATAGATGTGAATTTATTACTTTCTTGAAAGTTTTGTATTGAGTAATCTCAGGCTAATAATTTTTTGTTTACTCTTGGAATACATTTATAAATAAGCTGAAATTCCTAAGCTAAAATGTTTTCCACATGTTGATATTTGAGGATTGTCCTGGTTTTCTGGAAGCAATTGGCATAGATGATATGAATAATTGTTGATGACGGAACTAGATTCAAGACTGACGAGATCATCCCTTTATATTGTGACTGCTGCCGTTACTGGAGCGATTTACTGCAACGGATTTGGAGCCACAGCTCTTTCATTGACGTGTGTTGGTCTAGTGCATGTGGCTAGAAACATGACTAGATCTACACTCGTCACTGAGTGAGACACACACTTCGCTTCTCGTGAAGAACAAGCACTGGTAATTGGAGCTACCAACAAAGTTGGATCTCGAAATACAAATCAGAAAAATCTAATAAAGCAATAGGTATCATATGTTTAGTTTGTCCAAATGAAAAAGCATATAATAGATGAAAGTAATAAGCACGCTATTCTGCTGCCTACAATTTGGTGGATCTTCAGGGGGATCAAACGTTGACAAGGATTCAGTGAGTTGGTTAAGTGTGGTGGTGTTGGATGAGTAGATCGTCTAGTAATGCTATTCCGCCCATGACTAGATCTTTACTCATCCAATACTGCTGCAGTGTCGTCAAATTCATCTGCAGTGTTATTCACTATTGTAATATAGTAGGCTGAAAATTTCCTACTACTTGCAATTAGACCGCTAAGATCGAACGTGACCAGCTGCAACATGGTCGTTCAATTTTTGGTAGCCGTCTGTTAAGCTGCTGATCCCTACTGGTGTACTGGTTCCTCTCTTGAAACGCCAGGGTGAAATATTGGGTGCGATAATGTTTTAATTAGAATGCATTGTGTAATAACATGATATTAGTGAACATGTAATTGAATTGTCATGCGTAGGTAATTGCTATCTACTTTGTTCACCTTTTTTTATGATCACGCGCTTTATCTCGTAACTCCTAGCTCTAGCTGTTGTTGTTGACCCTCCCCGCCTCGCTCACGGCGCGAGGCGGGGACTAGACCCAGTTCTGGGGCCAGCCAAGTCGGTTGCCCCAGCGGGCCTGCAGCCCTGCGGCGTTCACGGGGTCTGTCTGAAGGTCATCCACCGACAGGGATGTGGGCATTTCAGGGCAGGAGAAAAGATGAATGGTGTCGCCTAGCTCTAGCTCTCCTTACGCATTAGACTTGTCACAGCCTCTTTCTCTAGTGTCAGGTGTGACGGTATTTGTTTTTTAGTATTCGATTTGTTAATTTGTGAGTATTCCATTTTCCATCGGTTTTATATGACTACCCGTTCTGATTTGTAACTTTAATAATATGCTGTTTATCTTTAATAGTTAGCTTCTGCTTGTCATTGGCGTTTCAGATCACGTCCAGCCCAAGCCTTGCTTATTAAGCCTATAGGGGTCTTGCAGTTTCCAGCCATTGATTGGTATGTATGATGTGAAGACCATCCGAACTTTTGAGGTGACACGACTGGTAATTTGAATATCTGAGGCTAGTTCCTCACAATTACTGTTGCAACCATCAATCGCTACCGCTGCTGCTGTAGACGTCAAGAATCCAACTGCTGCTGCTGTAGACGTCAAGAATCCCAACTGCTGCTGCTGTAGACGTCAAGAATCCCAACTGCTGTAGCTGTAGACGTCATGAAGTGAAGCTCTACTGCTGCTGCAGCAGCTGTAGACGTTAAGAATCCCAACTGCTGGAGCTGTAGACGTCATAAAGCTCTACTGCTGCTGCAGCAGCTGTAGCCGTCAAGAAGCCCAACTGCCGTTGCTGTAGCTGTCAAGAAGCTCTACTTCTGCTACAGATGTCTAGCGCTACTTCTTCAGTTGTTGCGTGTCATCCTGCTGCAATATGAAACATTACGAGTATTGTAAATTGAGAAGTTGAATTAGTTGATTGCCACTTCATTCAGTTTGGAGTACCATTCATTTAGCTATAATCTTAAAAATGTGCAATTAATGTCTAAAGGATTTACTGATGCTGCCATGGACTCATTGACTGAATACATGGAAATAAAATTGGAAATGTTATGTTTGCAGGTGGCAAATAGTCGCCAGGCCTCGTGCTCGCCTGCCACTCCTGTTTCTAAGTTCAATGAGAAAAATGGAAGGCCTCCAAGCACTCCTCCCAGCCGTAGACTGACTGCTTCACACCACTTGTATCTATCGCCCAGGTATATGTTTCCATAAATTTGTTGCGAAATTTATTGTAGTTGAAGTCATTTTTACAAATCTTTGTTTAAAAACGAGTCAAGTTGTCTATCCCCTGGGGTATTGGTTAATTTCTGAGTGGTAATGAGGTGTGAAATATTTTGAGTCTCAATCTAGCCATGCATTGGCTAATGTTGAAAGTATTTGTACATAAAAAGCTTTTTGTGACGTAGAGTACGGTAAAAAGATAGAAACGGGAGCGCCTGATTGTAGCTGTTATTAATGTCCGTTAAATTTATTATGCATCACAATAATACCGCATGCATTGTACTCGTTATTTGACGCTCATCGTTTTTAATATTGATATTGTAACAACCCAATTTCCATGCCCTCTTCCTATGGTTTGGTAACTGTGAATATCGCGTCAGACGGTTTGCATCTATTTTCACTACCAGAGTGTCAACTTCTTTGGTTGAAGGTTGAAAAGAGCTCAAACTCTTTACTAGTTCTCATGGTTTGCCTCATTTGGCAGTGTTGCAGTTCCGTCTGAGAGATACAGCACTCGAAACAACTCGGGAGCTGTGGTCTCTACCTATATCTCTCAAGGCACGGCAGCTCCTGACTTTACCACCAAGGATTGGACTGCTAATATGGAACTCCCTATTGAGGTTCTTTTTGCATAAATTACTGTTGCCTCCCTCCAGATTTTGCGAAGCGTTGCTCTAGAGTGATGCGGGCAATTTTAAGATATTTGCTATTGCACATCACTTGAAAGAACATGTGGCAATAAAGAACGATGACCTGTAGAATTTTTTAATATTGAATGTAGTTTTAAAACAAGAATGGTTTGTTCAGAGTTGAATTTCAAATTTAGTGATCTTTGCTAATCTCTAATCTCGCTTTGTTAAAGCTTAAATAAATGTAACATTCATTCAATTTAAAATTGATGGTAGATGGATATTTGAATGAACAAAACTTGATTTGACAGGTGCAGGTAACCAGCATGCAGAACTGTCGCGGGCGCCTCATGTTCGAGAAGCTGCGCGAGTCCGCTGCGATTGCAGATGACGTCATCATGCACATGGCCGAGCAGCTCGAGCCTGCGTTCGGGGGTGCCGGCTGCTGGGGGCCTATGGATACGCCTTCTAATGTGAGCGAGTTCGGGAAACTAATGAAATTGATGTACGTTTCTGTTGTTTATTATAATGAATAATGGCATATAGATTTTAAAAATTTTAATTATGTGCAATTTTTTGCGGTACATTTATTCTTGTTGGCATTGATGGCTCGTTAATTTCAGCGTGAAACTTGTTTAGGAAAATTTATATTCGATAATTTTTAGCTGCTGTAGCGTCTAAGTTACAATTTATTGCTTATCATCTTGTTGCATTTAGCTAAAAATGAATTTCTATCAACTGTGCCCATAAATTGTGCTTATGGCCTTGCTTGACTCGTGAACATGTGACCGGCCAATGAAGGCTTTCAAGCTCATTAACTAGCTTCGGCTTTTTATGTGGACAGGAGGCAATTAACTGTGTGGGCCGTGTGTGCTGCGACAGCGTGGGCAAGCTCAACGCGGCGTCGGTGTTATTGGAAGGTTCACGCGAGCTGTCGGGGGCTGTAATGCTGCCGCTGGACCTCTCCAAGCTCGACTCTTATGCGCTTTTCCCTGGACAGGTGATGCGCTTGACAGTGCCTACTTCGGGGCTACTCTTGGGACTAAGGGTACGCACACAGTGAAAGCAGGTTGCCAGTGTGCTAGTTACCTGCGCAGGCTGGCGCCTGAAACCATAGAATACAGAAGCCTATTCGTTCAGGTTTTCACTGCCAACACTTACATTATTATCCAATGTTCATTCTTGTGGCAGGTTGGAGCAGGTTGCCCGCGCGGGCAAACCTGCTTTCACTGTGTGCGTACCCTAATGCTTCTTTGTGGCACGATATGATGTGATCATTATTGAAAACTGAATTTATGATGTGTAAAAACCTGGGCGCATTTATTTGGGGCATTTTGCGTATTTGGGGCATTTTGCGGTCAAGAAATTTATTCAGGTAATAATTTTTATTGTTTGTCCTATTAAAGTGGATTATTTTTATGACTAAATCTCGAAATGTAGAACTTCTCATGGTTCAGGTAGCTAAACAGAGACTTGCCGAATATGATTCGACGATATCATTCGTTTCTACCATAATTACATTCGGTTTAACAATTATTGACTTGAATTGATCTTTGGTGCAGGTGATTGGTGTGAGTGGCGTGAACAGTACAGGCAACTTGCTAGTGGTGGAGAAACTTATAGCTGGGCGTGTGCCTGAGCTGCCTGAACATCCCATTTCCCTCAAAGGTTATTTTGAACTGTCTTTTAGCGTGTTTTTTTATATTTAATTAGGCATTTCATAACATAGAAGCTTATACAGACAGATTTGCTTTGTTCACTTAGATAATAAAAACTGTTACGTCATTTCTTTAGACAGCGACATCCTTTCGCTTAAGTGAACATGTTTTTGTTACATACGTTGGGCATCCTTGACGTTTCTGTAATCCTGCATAAAACTAGGTGCTTAATATATTTTTTTCTTCGGCTTGACAGGTACTTTGGAAATCGTAATTGCTTCTGGACCCTTCACAACAAGCGATAATCTTCTCTACGAGCCCCTACAAGACCTGCTTGATACCATTGCCAAGTAAGCTGAACTAATGCTGAACGTGAACCGCGTCGGCAACGTGAATTTATCATTATTACCGTTTGATAAACACCTTGATGTCGCTCTGCCAGTTTTTGAAATGAGTTGCCTGTTGCACTACATGCTCTTAATTAATTCATTCGTCGTTAAAAAGTTTCAGTATTAAGAAAGATCGCAATAAGATAATTTTCTGTTTGTATTGCTATTTTCCTACCGTTAATTTTCTATTGCGATATTGTGTCAATGACAAAATGAAAACACTGGTATGGTATCTACAGTTGTCAGTGAGTACTTGATACTATCAGGTCACCTCCTCATGTGCTCGTACTGCTGGGTCCAGTACTTGACGCCAGTCATCCTCTGCTGAGTGAAGGCAGCGTCAATGAAACCTTTCAAGCTGTCGTCAACAGGGCCATCTCCTCTGTCACTAATGCATTATCCAAGTGAGTCATTCGTGTGGTTTTTAGCCTTTTCGTTTCGAAAAATAAAATCCCTCGTTTGGACATGGCATCATGACAGTTTATTTAATGTATTACTCCCTGAAATTTCCCAATTTTTCAGATAAATAACACCTCCGTGCATGCAACAGTTTGCATCGACAATGACTTGCAGTCGATGATGTGTGAACACACACATCTTGAAAAAATGTGTGTAAGTTTCTACGTGTTGATCGTTCGCAGGGCCTATTTTATTTTAGTTTTCATTCTTAACTCTTCATTCTGGGCGGAAGAAGATCAACATTGAAAAGATTGGGTCCTTACCGTCTTTTTTTTATCAAAGTCCAAATCGCGGCTATGGTTTTGAACCATCTGCACTGATAGCATGCTGGAAACGAGTAGGTACTTTCAAATCGAAGTTATCCGCGTATTTTCAGTTATTCGACATTGATTTTTCATCTCTGTAAAAGGAGCTACCTTATAAATCGGTAGAGATCATCCCGAGATCGATGAAATTTACTGCTCTCAATCATTAGCCCCAGTGCTTTTGAAAAGCTACGTTCAGCGGCTCGGAAATAACATGGCTTGACATTCCCATGATTGTTCCTGCAGGTGCAACACGAAGATTTTCATAGTTTCCTCGTCTCGAGATGTGACTGCTAGCTGCGTGTATCCTACACCACCGCTTTCGGCACCCGTCTCCCCTCGACTAACCCTCGTCTCCGATCCTTCTCTACTCGTGATCGATGGCGTGGTCATAGCCGTCACTGCCCAAGACGTGATCATGGACATCGGCAAAGAGGAACTAGCTTAGTGAGTGTCTGAATACTCGGCGTTATGAAATGTTTACATATTTGAATGTTATGACGTGTACGACGTATAATAAACCAGGGTTGGGATGAGACACGACTCGAATATTTATAATAACTATCTCACTGGGATATTGAAGAGACTAGAGCTGGAAATCATAGAATGTTGAACGCTGCGTATAAAAGCGCTCATCTATAATATTATTCACAGCCCTAGTCAGCAAGGCGATCGGATCCATCGTTTAGTGCACCACGTGCTGGCGCAGCAATCTCTGTACCCAGTCTATCCTTCTCCCGATCACGTGGCTGTTTCTCCATCTCTTCTTCAAGCCCACGCTAGCCTCAACTTCAAGCCACATATCCTCGTCGTGCCTTCAGACCTTCGAAACTTCGTGAAGGTGAGCGTCACGAGTTTCTCATGTCGGCTGTCCACTTCAGTATTCCATTAATGACGAAAAAATGAATATACAATTCTATTTAAAATGAATACTATGATACGCATGGAAAACCGAATAGCTGAAGAATGGTGACGTTTTACACCGTAAGTCGAATTAATGCGAAGTCAAAAAGCTCCAGTTTGGTGGGAAATGTCTCAAATTGGAATGCATAGAATAAGACTGAATTTTTTTTTAATTTTGCAGAACGTCTTTGACTGCGTAGTTGTGAATCCTGAGCGGTTGTGCAAAGGCAAGAGCGGCGGATGTTACGCACGGCTCGAGATAATACCACCATCAGAAAATAACGCCTCTGTGCCAGAGGTAGAAGCCGCTGTCTACAGAGTCTAAATCTCAACTACGAGCAGTACGTAATTGAAGACGTACAGTCGACAATGTGGGCTCAAACTTGATAATTTTTTTATACAAGCCAGAGTAAATCGTGATATCGAAAATGTATTAACAAGTGAGCTCAGTGTGTTTCATTCCATTTAACAAAAAGGACAATGAAAACGATGCAATGGAAACGCGAAAATTGAAATGGGAATAAAGTTTTCATACACTGATACAAACGTTCATGTTTTGAGAAATTAAAACTTGCAAATATTTTACAGTTCACACTGAAGAAACAAGATGTGCGAGACGTTATTTTCTAATAATGTTCCTTAATAATAAACAACTACCTAATATTTGCACTCAAATTATTAACCTATTGTCAATTACGTACTTAACAAGTGCGAAGTGAAACAACTCTTACGTGGTCCTGTCAATGAACCAATGAATAACTCATGCTAGCTTATATTTTTAGCTATATTTCCACGGTACTTAGGTTTGTGTACATCTTGTCTGAGCCCAACCTTCCGTTGCATGCTTGGTGGACAAATACGCGTATCTACAGTTGGGAGTTATAGACCCTCGTGCAGGAAATTATCCCGCCTTATTAGTCGTCGGAGTGATCAGCTGATTCTTCCTCGTCGAACTTCATCTTGACCAAAGCGGCGTCTTTAGCCACAGTATCACCTTGCTTGTAGAGCAGGGCTTGCACTTCACCGGCTGCAGTTGCCTTCACAATAAACTGAAGAAGAAGTTGGATCTTAAATATAGGAAATAAAACAAAATTTGACTCACCGGCTGCAGTTGCCTTCACAATGAACTGAAAAAGAACTCTTGGATCTAAAATATTGGAAATAAACAAAATTTACCTATGTCATGAATGAAAGTTTGAAATAATGAGCCTCAGCTTATAGTACATTGAACGGCGCCTATTGCTATTTACTCATCAACTTGTGCGGGCTAGTTAATTGATACTATTCAACCTACTGAGTAATATCTACACTAATGATTAACACATTTCACCTAGCACAATTCGATCTTCCGTCGATCGGCCTAAAATACAGCTATATTAATGGCAGCAAACGTCTTGAATAAAATCCCACCTCCATCTTCATGGCGATGATGACCACCAGCGGGTCTCCAGCCTGGACCCTCTGGCCAGGCTCCACAAGCAGCTTCTCGACCACTCCCGGCATGGGAGCCACGGCCCCCAGACCGCCCCCGCTTGTACCCGCGCCTGCTCCTACTTTGCTCACAAATTTCGGCTCCGGCAATGTGAACTTCTGAACACCACTCTGAGGAGACCAAGAAATATGACGGAAAATACCATATTTATCGAGCCAAGGAGGTAAAGAATAAACGTCCTAGTAAATGGATGGTCATGATAACAGATTGTCAATGTTGGAAATAGAAAAAATAAAGGAGATGCGCTAGATTTCAAGTGACAATCGACAGTTTTGTTAAGGTCTACGCGAATATATACCTTGGTAAACATGTAGAGGTCCCTTCCGTGGTGGATTATCCTCGTTCGGTTGATGACTCCGTTAATTTCTGAGACGAGTTCTTGCACGGCACCACCTCCCTCAATGGCCTCCAGACGCCCACTGACACTGTGCTTGTCATCAGCGCCTACAATGCTCATACTAAGAGTTTGTCCTGACGGAGGTTCTTCTACAGCCACAGTCAAACTTTCTTCACCAGATTTCAGCATAAAGTTACTTTTCTTAGGTTGATTCACACGCAAAAAAGCATTAGACTGTGAAAAGGCGGGAGATACCGTTTTCGTCTGAAAAAAAAATCGTTTACAAAACAAGTAATTCGAAGTATAATTTATAAAATGATAGCATTTATGAACCATAAATGCTAGAGGAGTTTTTATAATTTAGTCATGAATTTCGAAATTAAATGGAACTTCAGTAAATTTTCACCGAAAAGAATATCCTTAATTAATCGATCTGCAAGACAAAATGCCTTCAGAAATCTTATCGTTCAGAGGTCACAAGTTCAGGATTCAATAGAGGAAAGATAATCTGCAAATAATAGCCACAATCTCACCGTAATCTCGGATCTCTGCTGTAGCAGGAACGCCAGAGCGGCTTGGCAAGCTTGCACGGGAGTGACTAGTACGTCCGGGAAGAGAGCGGCGTGATGCTCTTGGATGAAGTCAGTATGGACGTTCCCGCGAACAAATTCTGGATGTGCTAACAACGATAACATGAACTCGATGTTGGTGTGCAGCCCTACAATCTGGAATAAATATAAGTAGTTGATTAAATAGAAATCAAAAAAATTTTACGGTGAATCTAAGATTCTATATAACGATACACACGTATTTTGCTGTAAATTCTTATGCAAAGGGAAAGACATTCAAAACCCTTAAATATTAAACTTAAACTATGAACATTTGCCGACAATAAGGAGTTATCAATAATGCATGAAATTCGTTTTTACAACGGGTTGGTCTAATGTTCGCTCTTAAATTATTGCAAATCTAAGCATCAAGTTACGAAAATGGGAACATAGCACCATAGAATAGAATAGAATAGAAGTGTCGGCGCTGAAGAAATAGGCCCATGGCCTGTTGCCGATTCTTGAACTTTTCGTGACTTGATTCACAAGGGATCCGGCCTTTGGAACCCGATCTTTCCATAGCTGACGATTGATTGAGATAGCTGCTGGACTTATTGCCTGGTCCGTAATTTGCTAGGCATTTTAAGACTGAACATATGCTCCTGCATAGCTTCGAGCGATGAAGTTGTACACAATGAAGTTGTACACCATGAAGCGAGTTGTACACAAGGCGCTGAGAACGCAAGCACCATGCAACACACATGGTGCTGCAGACCCCAGCACCACGCAACACGCATGGTGCTGCAGACCCCCAGCAACACGCAACACGCAACACGCATGGTGCTGCAGACCTCAGCACCACGCACCAGCACTACGCAACACGCATGGTGCAGCACTACGCAACACGCATGGTGCAGCACCACGCAACACCGGCATGGTGCAGCACGACGCTACTCACATTGTACCGGGTGAGGGCAGAAGCAAGCCTGTTGAGCGCCGTGTTGCGGTCAGGTCCCCACACGACGACTTTAGCGATCATTGGGTCGTAGTGCACCGACACCTCGTCTCCCTGCCTCACCCCCGTCTCGATGCGAGTCGTCGCGTCGTCTGAGAAAGCAAATATTTCGTGGCTTCATCAAAATTTTCAACAAAACTGAGATGAAATTGGACAATTTGAGATCAATATGTTAAAGAAGATTAGTCAATAGTTTGATATCATGAATTTGTTACCCCTGGCAGCTGGGCGCGCTAGCGTCACCTGCTGGTGCCGTCAGTCTTGTGATAGGTCCCGCCCCAGGCATGAAGCTGTTGCCGGGCTCTTCAGCATACACGCGGGCTTCGAAGCTATGACCCTGAAGGCGCAGGTCTTCCTGCAGGAGGGGTAAACGCTCCCCTGCAGCAACCTGGGAGATTTGACAGGTCACTTCTTAAGTAGGAGAAGCTTAAACGCCGCGCAAATATAGTGGCGCAGATAATGCAAAGAGGGTCAAGTGCATAACCTGCTGGACCCAGGACCACTAAGGCTACATACCTCAGGTTTTCGTGGGCCTGACAAAAGAGATCTCCTTGTTTGAAGGCAGAAACCTGAAGGCCTGCTCAGCGTGAAGACGCCAGAAGAAATATCTGACTCCGAAAATGGACCCTCTAAATGCACCTCCTGTTCTTGATACTCAATCTGGAAACCATTCATGACTTCTACACAGCAGAGCTACCCCTTCTATCTTTCGCGAGCCGGAATTACGAGCAGGCCGCCGAACATAGTGACCTGATAATTCAGCCATACGTATTGAATGATACAACAGAAACTAGAGGCAGACAAATCTAGACAAGGGAACAATTGTCTACTCTAGACCCAGCTTCCTGGACGAAAACTAAAATGAAAAACAATCATCTGGGCCAACGAGAAACAGCATAAAACATTCTCTACGATATCGGCTAAAAAGGGTTGTCATTGTACAAGTTTTGATGAAATAAGTGCCAACAGGAGATAGAAAGAATACTGAAAAACATATCATCAAAGATAACCGAGACCAGAAATGAAACGCTTATTGTGGAAGTCACCAACACTCAACAGAGTCAAGCCATTGCAATGAAAAAAGCTCTGGTCGGTGTTCCAGTGACAGCTCTGCCGCACACGAGAGGCGAGGAGGGTGGCCAGGAGGTGGCAGCGTTCCCTCGGCCACCATCGGAGCCTCCCCCGTGCAATGACGTGACGTCGGCGCAAACAACAACATCAACAACCCTCCTGCCTAGTATAATAAAATCTCAGCCTCATTTAAGTCACAATGGCGAACTGCAACTGTCATAACGTTTGCTAAAAGAAATAAATCCCTATAAGAGTTATCCAGCTATCGCCCCATCACCTTGACAAGCTGTGTGGAGAAGGTAGTAGAAAGATATAGTCACCAACAGACTTGTGCAATACCTGGAAAATCCTAACCTGACTTCTTTGCAATTTTTCTTTCGACCGCTATATAACCACGGAAGCACGCGCCTGACTTTAAAACAGCCCTGACATAATACACCTGAATGAAAACACACCACTTGTGTATAATTAGACATGCACAAACCACAAAGCATACGACGGCACATGGCGACATGGAATACGGTAGTCCATACGTAGATCCAGGACTAGAAGGAATTATGCCCTAAACATCCTAGGTTCTTGCGTGAGCGGTCCTTTAGGGTTAGGGTGGGAGTAGCGTTTTCACCTCTGCACATGCGTCACCATGAATTTCTGTAGAGCAGTGTGATTAGCTGCAACCTCTTTTTGATGGCCAATAGCGACATCGCAACTAACATACCTCCTACCGTGCAATCAATGCTATGGGAGAATGACTTTATGATCCATGGCAACTGGGAGCAATTAAGGACTATGTGCAAGCTTGGAGCACATCGTACCAAAGATCCCTCCAGTTAGTTAGTTTAGTGGCCAAAAATGTTTACTAGCGCTTCAGCTATTTAGCTATCTCGCACCGAAGGTCAAGATGAATAGGTATCACCAAAGAGGTGGAAGGTCTCAGTTATCGAAAGATTCTCAAATCAAACGTTTTTCATCACCCACAAGGGGCGGAAGGTCTCAATTGTCCAGTCCGCTAAAGCTGGCTCTAAAGAAGCATCGTTAGCATCTCAAAGACACGAAGTGACAAGGAGTAGTAGTATTATGATGGTTTGCTAGCGCAGCTATCACGCTATTTCGCACCGGAGGTCAAAATATAACATTGCCAGCAAGGCGGAAGGTCTCAATTTTTCAAAATCTCCAGTTAATCCTCACCCACAAGGGGCGGAAGGTCTCAGATGTCCAACCCGCTGAAGCTGGCTCGAAAGAAGCAGCGTTAGCATCTCAAAGAGACGAAGTGACAAGGAGGGACAGATGACAAGGAGGGGGAAGTGACAAGGAGGGACAGGTGAAAAGTAACAACAGAAACTAAGACACTCGAACAAGAGGTCGCTTATACGGGACATCGGCCGCCCGCACGATAGAGACAGAGAAGGTAACTGCAAGGAATCCTACCTACATAATAACTTACCCCACAACTGAGAACAACGGTCAGACACCGCGAGCTCAGCGGTGGGGCGCTCAGGAACAATCCCCTTAGGCTAGCGAAATCCCATAGGACTTCCGACGAGCATAGACACGCGTCATAATTCCCCCCTGAGGGAAAGATCCCTCCAGATGAAATTGTCAGCGCAGATAGAGGTTTGGCTATACATGACTCACCCATAGCGGTGTGACCGTACTGTAACAATTACTGCACGTCATGCAGTGTTCTAACCCGAAGTGGGCAGTAGCGCGCTACATTTTCAGTAGCGGTAGCGGAGGCGGCGCTACATTTAAAGCAATGTAGCGGTAGCGGTAGCGCCCGCTACATATTTAAGTAGCGATACGAGGTTTTGCCGCTACCGCTACATCTATAGATAAAGCCTTTAGATTTTACCTAATAGTATTAAATATTATTTAAAAACCAGCATGATACATACAAAATATAAATTACAGAATAAAACTGTACGGAAGATTTTGGTGTAATGTTGTCAACATCAGCCTGTTACTAGTGTCAACATGTTAGTTGTTACCAGAGGTGGGTAGTAGCGCGCTACATGTAGAAGCTGCTACATTTTCAGTAGCGGTAGCGGTGGCGGCGCTACATTTAAAGCAATGTAGCGGTAGCGGTAGCGCCCGCTACATATTTAAGTAGCGATACGAGGTTTTGCCGCTACAGCGCTACCGCTACATTTATAGATAAAGCCTTTAGATTTTACCTAATAGTATTAAATATTATTTAAAAACCAGCATGATACATACAAAATATAAATTACAGAATAAAACTGTACGAAAGATTGCGGTGTAATGTTGTCAACCTCAGCCTGTTACTAGTGTCAAAATGTTAGTTGTTACCAGAGGTGGGCATTAGCGCGCTACATGTAGCGGAGCGGCCGCTACATATTCAGTAGCGGTAGCGGCGCTACATGTAGCGGCCGCTACATTTCAAAGTAGCGCTGCCTAGCTCTGGTTCTAACTACAGTGACATCCGACCAACCTACAATCCTTAAACACACAACGAGACGCTTGCCCTAACACTGAAGGAGGCAGCACGAAGCAACTATGGAACCCAAGACGATACGTAATCGAATATAATCTGCTATCAGAGATCTAGAATAATTCCATGCTGGTACCTCTTTCTGAGCATTTCACACAAAATTATGCATACCTAACCCATTAAACAGACAACCTCATCTTTGACAATCAGGATAAACCGAACCGACTAAACCGAAACGTACTTTTGCTCTGGGAACAAAGAATCTGACCCAGAACTTCTGCGCCTAAACGCATCAGGCTACAAACCTGAGACCACTGAAGAGATTATAATTTTTTGACTTAAATTGAACCCCTGCCTCCAGCGCAAATTAGATGCTTTTCTGAAGCGTTTGAAAACCTTCTACATCTACTAACCCTTATCTGCCACTCCACAAGATCCGTGTTCGTGATCATTTCAGACACAGGATGTTCCACTTGAAGTCTCGTGTTCATCTCCATGAAGTAGAACTTCTGTTGAGCATCCATTATGAACTCAACGGTACCTGTGGGCGGAGTAATGTGAGCGTGAAGTGCTTGAGGGCTCAGGTTGCAGCTCTATTAATTACTTTGACTTTGATTGTAAAGAATTGAGTTGCGAAAGAGTTACCTATACGTTGTAACTGGAATAATGGACAGTAATGACGGTATGTTTAAAGTAGCACTAACTCAAAAAAACTTTGATAACGATAGTATATTATTAACGATAGGACAATTACTTCTGGTCAACTAATATTCCTACTTGTCTCACAAAAGAACTCATGACATCAAGTAGTCATTGGGGTTAAAAGTAGCACAATAACGCAATGTGAAAGTGTCGATAATTGCCACTCGTCTCCTAAGCAAGCCATTGAAAATTAACACGATTGTACACTACAATTTAGAGCAAATTGTAAATAAATACGCAGCTGACATTCACATATATGCAGTGCTGGCTTAACATAGAGCAACTATTTCTAGTTCCAGGCTTTAAATCATAAACGAAAGTGAAACACACTAAAAGTTATTTCTTGAGTTCTCAAGAATAAGTTATTTCTTGAGTTCTCAAGAATAAGTTATTTCTTGAGTTCTCAAGAATGTATAACCGTTGTTTCTCTTAGCCAAAATATAGCAGTCAGAAACTGCAACAGCAGAGGCACCTGCTCCAACGTAATGTACAGCCCTGGCAGCCTGCACAGCCGCTTCTCCCAACTGCTGCCTGACGGCGTCTGACACGCCAGGTGCTGGAGCCTCTTCGACGATCTTCTGGTGGCGACGCTGCACTGAACAATCGCGCTCGTACAGATACACGTAGTTGCCGTGCTGGTCTCCAAACACCTGTAAACATTGCCCACCAACATCACTATTTGGAGACCATGCAGGAAAATGTTCAAAAATTTTATCGATAATTTTATCTAGCACACATAGCAAGAAAAATAAACTGAATTCTCCAGATCTGAGACAAATTCCATAAATTTTGTCAATTAACAACGAAATTTATAAACAATTTTATCCAGTTTTTGGATGCCTGAAATCTTACATTAATTTCTAGAGCTTTGAGCATGAACAATATTTGAAAATTAAATTTGAGTAACACGCCGCTTTTAAAAATGAAAACTGATTAAAGTGTGTATAAATAATAATTGATATGGGTTGCAGGGATTTTAATTATAACATAAAAAGCTAGTTTCTCATTTATATATACCCAATTTTTGACAGAAACGGTAATCAATGTTTGGAGATGTTATTATAAGTTTTGGCATATTAAACCAGTAAATAATCAGTTACCATTCTTTTGCTTCTAATAATTAATTAAATGTTCAGGATGGCGAGTAAATGTGCAGTGTCTTTACCTGGACCTCGACGTGTCGGGGTCGTTGTACGAACTTTTCAATCAACATGACGTCATCATTGAATGATTTAATTGCCTCCCGTCTGGCTGACTCAAGCTGCTCTTGAAACTCACTTGAAGTAAGAGCAATGCGCATGCCCTGGAGATTGTAAAATTTGAGGCTTCATTAAAAGTTAGAGCAAAAATCAGCAGATGGAGATGAAAACAAAATTATCAAATACAATGTTAAGACAAGAGAAAGTTTCTTCACTGGACAATCAAACAATAAATTGGAAATGTTAAACAAGTTTTAAGACATGAATTTATCACCACAGCAAAATATTTCAACAGGTTTCAAAAATTGAAAACAAAAACTATAAATGCACCACACATCTAATGTCATGTAGGATTCGTTCTTTTAGTGATATAAAACGAAATCTAAATGTTTATCTCAGTGAGGTGCCTGAACAAACCTTGCCCCCACCACCCCTGACTGCCTTGATCATCACAGGGAAGCCAATTTTGTCAGCTTCCTGACGCAGTCTTGCATCACTTTGTTCCTCTCCATGATAACCACCAACAACCGGCACGCCTGCAGCTTCCATGATGTGCTTAGATGTGCTACAATTAAATTATACATATTTATGATTTAAAATTTTTAGTTTAGCAAAGTGAAAAGAAGAATGCCATGCAAAAATACTTCAAGACCTCCTGCAAAGTTTTTATTGATCTATTCATTTCTGTGTCACTAGACTTTCATTTAGGTTTCATTAAAAATATTTATAGAGTTTAATGAAATCAAGCTTTTTAAAAATTATCTTCAATAATAGAGTTGCCTAAGAAGCATGGCCCAGAAGTATACAAGTATCTGTAACAACAACCTCTTGATGCCCATGTCTCTGATTGCTTGTGCAGGTGGACCAATGAAAATGACGCCATCGTTATTACAGGCCTCAGCAAACTCGGTGTTCTCAGACAGAAAGCCATAGCCTGGATGCACAGCCTGGGCCCCAGAACGACGAGCTACTTCGAGAATAGCAGCTCCCCTCAGGTAAGAGTCTTGTGGCGCTGCTCCGCCAATATGATATGCTTCATCAGCCTGAAATTAATGAAATAATTCCCTTGACTCTTTGAGTAAAAGTTTACAGGTGTAAAAATTATAAGAGTTCAATAATGATTAATGAAATTATTATTTGCTAAAAATTTGTTTACAAAAATTTATAACCATGAAATTTTTTTCAAAGTTATATATAAGTAAATTGAAAGACATGCATTTCTTTCACATTAGAAATTGCCAGAAGCAAAAGCTCACCATTGAAACATGGAGGGCATCTTTATCTGGGTCTGAATAAACAGCTACTGTTTGAATGCCCAATTTCTTGGCTGTTCTCATGACCCGACATGCAATCTCTCCTCTGTTAGCAATGAGTATTTTGGTGATTGGAACATATTGAACTGCTTTAGCAGTGGCCTGTTGATGGGCAGAGCAGATGTTTATTTTATTGCAGAGGCCAAAAAGATGTGGGGTAATTTTATTTGCTGGTGGACATTTAGGAGCTAGTTTGTCCGGGAGAGTGGTAAAATTTCTTTCTGAAGGAAAATAAGGAGAGGCCAAGAATTTAAAGCAGGCTGTTGAAGGCTTTCCAGTTACGTAACAAATACAGCCAGCTGGTTGCCATGACCTGGAAAAGTGACTTTATTTATTTCATATAAAAAAAACTTTAATTTTTGGTTTGCATTTTCAATAAAAATATCATTTTAAATTATGATAATAACATAAAAAAATATGCATGTTTTTTTCATGAATAAATTTATAAAGGAAAATTCATTTTAACAACCTTGGATATGACAGTGAAAAGTTGTTTATATTAATAATATTGTTCAACCAACTTGAATCATACCTAGTTTGAGAGTAAACTCTGGATACAACTGCCTTCCAGATCATGTTGTGACAGTTATCTGAAAATATATACATAATTTGTTAGAACATTTAATTTTCTGAGATTAATTAAATAGCCAAAATTTAAATGAAACATTAAAAAAATATATAAAATCAAATTTGTGCTGCATTAACATGATTAAGGGTTGGCATTAACTACATATAAAAATTGGTGCACTAAATGTTTCAGAACCAATTCATAATCATTTTTACTATATTTTGAATCCTTAAATTTGATAAATGAAGTCTGACATGGTAGGAATTGGTAACCACTAACATGCACTTGCAACAAGGAAATCACTAATGCAACATTTTGGGTGCTGTCACAGTGTAGGATATTTTGACAGGAATGAGGTGGTACTGAACTGCAGAAGCTCAAAATTTCAAGGAATCATTAGTCTTAGAGGGAATATTTCGGCAGCAGATCCATGGCGATGGCAGAGGGCTCCAAAAATGAAAAATGGCAGGTGAACCTGAGCTCTAGTCACATCTTAGAAAGTATTTATTTCAGGTCTGGCCTAATATAGAGGACAAAATTTGGCAGCTGTCTTCCCTAGCAGGTAACAATAAATATTTTGGTTTCGGAACATTAGCCTTAGCCCTTAGTCTAAGCCGGGCTTAGTTACAAATAATACAATTAGCCTGATTACTGATTAGTAGGTAAGTGATCGTTTCAGTAACTGCTATTTATATTAGTAGGGTGTACAAATGTATTGATATAGTCTTGAATTGGAGCGCAATTCTGCGCAAACAAGATTTTACTTCTCGGCGTCGGCCCCTGACTACAAATTCTACAATTACCTTCCTCAGCGCTCAGCGGACTCAACCAACTTTGGCGACTGAGTTTAGACTTTAGAGCCACCGTCCCCACCGGAGTTTCTTGACGAGTAGGTAGATATTTGTTAAAATTGTTCTGTAACTGCGGATTTTTTGTGCAAAAACTGTTTACAATTCTTAAATAAATTCAATCGATGCTTAACAGGCTAAGAACATTTTAATAAATATGATAAGATATCTTCACCAGTTATACCGTTAACTAATTTATAAATTGATGCAAACTTACTCCCAGTAGATGACAGTACCTATAACTCTTATTGTCATCTACTGGGAGTAATTAAAAGTTTGCACCAATTTATAAATTAGTTAACAGAATAACTTGTATATATATCGTATCACATTTATTAAATTTTCTTAGTCTGTTTCGCAACGATTGAACTTTATTTTAGAATTGTAAACAGTTTTCACAAAAAACGGGCCTATTTATATTCTATTCTAACCACTTCTATTAAAACGGGCAGGGTGGCCCAGTGGTTAAAGTTCAGGAGTACCAAGATTGGAGCAGAGAGGCGCGGGTTCGATCCCTGCTCTGACAGCCAGTTTCTGGTCAGAATCGGCGAGGAGGCCGGGCGGTTAAGCACAGCAGAATTGTAGCAGTGAGTTGCAAGCTCGAGACCGCAAAATGCTGCGAATGTTCAGAGATGTTAAGATTCGGCGACAGGCCTACGGCCTAATAAACGCTGAAACCGCTATTATTATTATTATTATTATTGTTATTATTATTATTATTGTTGGTATTATTATTATTTTTAT
>NW_025932241.1:0-19852 GCF_000764305.2 Hyalella azteca | reverse complement strand
TGAATCGAGTATCCACTGAGTTAGCGATTGAATCCTTGTCATGAATTTATGCAATTTTAATTAATTAAGTTTACTTACGATTCCAGAGCAATCAGTCTTGTAACCGAAAAATGTCAATTAACGATCACGATCGTTAATAAATTTCTAGTTCGCTTTTAACTACGATTATGTATAGTTGTATACCTATATATACAACTGACTACGTCGATAAACAAACGATTAAATTAGACCGCGACTTGTTTTGCTAATAATTTTTACTCTAACAAGATATGTATGGCAGGATATTTTAATGGGAAGCAGGACTATTTTATTATGTTAGCTAGAACTATTTACTATAATACTATTTATGGTAGAACTATTCTAATGATGGGACACAAGTCTGCGATGCAATACCGGCAATGGAATTACTCGGGATAATTGCATGCAAATGCAAAATCACAATAAGATGGAGGGAAAAACGCGACCGAACCTGTGGTCTTGTGTCTCCAGAGCTCCCGCCAACAAACGCTGTGTGAATGGAAGACGAGGTCTTTTCAAACCAAGCTAACACAACTGAAGGATGACAGCGACAAAAACTTTGGTGCACAAGTGGATGCTGCTTATGAGTCGGCAAAGAGAGATCACTCGGCTCGGCGCAGCGTGACAAAAGGACAAACTTTGTGCCGCATGATTATTCAAGTTCAATCTTATATTCAATATTTTCTTACAAGCTTTGTGTTCTCAACCTTCGAACCTTCGCGGGCGAGGATTCGATGTCTTAATGTCATATAGTACTTAAAACTATTGAATATACATTATAAGTAAATTCGAATGTTAAAATTTTATATTGAAGAAGCTTTAATTTTAAAATTAACTCTCATTTATCGATTCAACATTTCCTTTAATGGGCACAAAAAATAGCATAATAGCAAGCAAATGCGGAGTTGCTCAGAAGTAATTTTGAATTTAGAAAACGCAAACATGCCTTTAAAAACGAACAGCAAGCACAATTTTGAATAGCACGGCCATTTGAATTTTCTATAAAAATTAAACGGGTACAGAATTTCAATAAATCTAAATCGAATTGAAATTTTTGCCATCCAGTCTTCGTTGTTCTGATGACTCGAAATATTAGCTGCAAAAATGCTGTTTCAGATCCATGTTACATATCTTCATTGTACTGTAGATATTCGGTCAGATAGCCTTTATATATTTCCATAACCAGGACAAACTTTCAAATATATATAATAAATGCTGATGACGAATACAATGAATCAAAATAAATTACAAAAATTCGAAAATTATGTGCAAAATTTACAATTGTACATGCCATCTTAATGCTTGAGGTTCGGAATAATATTGGCGAAATCGGCTCGTTATTGGAGTGGATAAATCTGACGATGGCATCTGCGAGAAGCTTCAAGAAAAAATATTAGAGCACACAAACTGAAATAATTAAATTGTGTTCATAGTTTGGAATACGTTTACTCAATTTCTTAAGCTAAACATTTACTCGTGGTGATTAAGAACTAGCGCTCGTTTCTAAACGTCGCTCATTTTATTATCAGAAAGCTCACGGCCTTATTCCTGAAATTTATTATTTCTATTCCAACATTAATTGCTAATTTGCTATTTTTTGCACAGTCTTTGATGAGATTATTGTTTTGCAATGCGGTCACTTCATGATGAGCCATCTCCTTACTTATTCCTTTAATTGACACAAAAATTTTCATTTTATTTATAATTCAAGGTTAAATTAAAGCTTCCATAATTTTGCTGGCACTATATAACAAACGATTATCACCGCGTTTCTTCAGGTTAAGGTATTCAGCGTTATCCAATAGGTAATTTAAGTACTTAATCGCTTGAAAATCTTCATTTTATGATTCTCGTTACAGCTTCAATTTGCAGTGGTCCATTGTACCGTTGCATGGACAGGGCTCGAACCATTACAACTAATTTCATGTTTTGGTTAATTTCACGCGCGATAATCGTTTTCTTAGCCTTGTGTGTCCTGATATGTCTGAGGAGACTTCTTCATTATATGCTGCATACATCACTGGTAAAATTTAAGTCAGTGAAAAATGAAAAATTTCATCCATACTATCGGAGCGTAAAATATTGAGAAATTAAAATAATTGAAGATGTATTGAAAAAAATTAGCTTCGAAAACGAAAAGTTTATATTTTTATATTATTGAAGGGAAGTTTTAGATAAGCTTTTAGAAATTAATAGCATAACGAACTCTGACTTGTATCATCATCATCATACATATTCATTCGAATGCAAAAATTCACTGGAATGAAATAAGTGAATGGAATAAGTGAAGATAATGATGGAAATTCAAAGCACAAAATTATGTTGAACAAATATAACTTTTAATGTGCAGGAAATTGTTTATTATAAGCCTTCAAATTAGTTAATAAATTTTAGGTTTTTTTAAGAATGAAATGATATCACGCACGATAAAAATAAGTACTTTACTTTTTTGCGCCGGACAGCAAATTCATGTTCAACAAATGCACGCGAGGCCTGCAGGGCTCGGGATAACTTCATCACATGACTTGAGTATGCCTGCAATAAATCGTTCCCTCTCAATTAAAATTGTTTTCGAATTGGATTAATTTGAAAACAGATTGTTTCTGTGAAAAATATATTGATATTGTCTAAAAAATTAAATTTCAGTATAATTCTTTGAGAAAAAATGAAGGTATTCTAATTTTAAAGTAATACTATTCGTCTGAATTTAAAATAAAATTAAGTTCGCAATTCGCAATCCTACCGTCCTTTTGCATTTCTCAAAGATTCTCTCACTGAAAATAAAATTTCATTTCCAAGTGTCGTCCCAGTGTTGATACGCGCCGGAATAGTTCTTATTTTATCCAGGATTCGACCATCCACATTATCTTATTTAAAAAAATTGATTTTGAATTTTAATGATCACCGTTACGAATAAAAATATACAAAATTCGTCCACTTTGAACTACTTGAAGTAGTTTATACACATCAACTTGATGCAAGTCTGCGTATTTCCACGAGATGTCTCAGCTGAACTGATCATGAATTGAATTGAGGATCGTTGTGACGCCAGCTCCCTGACTCCTCAGGACGTTCTGGTAAGAAACAAATTTTTGTACTTGAAGCTCCTGACGCGAACTAATAAGCATACAAAGCGGCTGGATCGGAATAAGAACTAGACGTCAGCGTCTGATAACACGTTTGTCTATTGCTTACAAAGCTAGGTCAAGCCTCTGGCTTGGTTGATGTCAACGCAAAACTATATGACATATTCAGTTGAGATTTTTAGAGTCCATTTGGCAGGATTGATCTCACGCATTTTTCAGTGTATTCGAAGCTCTAAATCTATGAAAATATAGTATCAAATGTATCATCTAGACATAATTTAGGATAAACGTTTTCGAATTGAGGTAGAGCCCAGATCTTTTCTGAGTCGCGGTTCTGCTACGAGGGTGAGTGATGACACTAGATTTTTTTACTTACATTTTCCAGCTTCTTATTTCCCAGAACTCGCTTTGATTTTCGATTGTCGTTATTCATAAAGTAAATTTGACTCTCAAGAGTTATGTTTTTATGTCCTTGATGACGACCTCTGCATTTTTTACTTACATTCTTAGCATTTTTTTTACATTCTTAGCATTGCTGTTTGCTCCGAACATTTGATTAAATATTTTCAACTATATTCTTCCCGTTTTTCTTATTAAAGTAAGAATACCAGAATAAAAAATGGCTTTAATATTTTAATTTACAGATGAAAATGCACAGCGGTTAAAAGTAAGTATGTTGCGAAGTTTCACGATTCATTGAAAGCACCGATTAAATAAAAATTTCTCCTAAATTTAAAAGCTTTGAAGTATGCAGCGCGCAAGCTCCAAAACGAGCAAAGCTCTGTGCGCTATCGTGAAGATGAGTTTTACCAAACAAAAGTAACCGAAAAAAGTTTACATTATAGCGGCACTAAACTAATGATTTTCCTCGTGATCTCCGATTGTAATTCTTTGGACTGTTTATGAAGAATTGAGCAACAAAAAGAGGAAGGTTCGGCCAATTGCTTTAAGGGATACTCTACGTGATACTAGTGATACTGTATAACTTCAACCATAATTTTTACATCACAAGAAAACTCAATTAAATTTTTACGCAGAAAAATTATAATTTCCAAATGTGAACCAATCAAAATCGGTAAACTTGCGATTTAGGTATACTGATGATATATATGATGATATATATACTCATTTTTTGATCCGAAGCCATAGAGTGGCTCCGACAGTCCTTGACTGGTCTGTCTCCTACACCGAAGAGAATCTGGACAAAGTAATCGACAAATAATGAATAATTTAGAGGCTGTGCAGGGTATGCCACAACAAGCCATTCGCCTGACGCCTGGATTATCTCATATGCATGGCTGTCGCAAGCCGAAATAGTGCATGAAATAGAGAGTAAAAGCGAAGGTGTATGACTGTATGAGATACTCAGGAAGAGTAAGGGTGCATGAGACGGTGAAGAATATCGACGGTGCAAGAGATAATGAAGAATAGTGAACATGCATGAGATAGTTAGGTAAACTCTTGTTTATATTCAAGGTTTTGTGTGCGGACGCTGAGAAGAAAAAAGCTGATACTCTCTCTCCTTTGTTGATTCTTCTCGTAATCGGAAACAAATGCAAGAGATAAAACAAAAAAATCTTAGAAAGCCGTATTATATTCACAATAAACTTTTATAACCATTTACAATTTATTATAGTTAGATTTGTTAATGAAAAATTAGTAGAATTAAATTAACAGAAGTTTATAATAATTCATAATTTACTAAAATAAATTATTAAGAAATAATTTATTTTCAACTCTGCGGTTCAAAATACTGATCACTTCCTATGCAGGCATTTCAGACCCAACGATGCGGGCACTGTAAAGAATTTGCGGCAGCGGAAATGCAGCGCGCGTCATTTCCTCTTGAAGAAAATATGACGCGATGACTTGTTACGCTCACTAACCGATTCCATCCAGAACCGGTGCGCACGTACGTGTGTTGATGTAAATGCACTGGAATTTTCTATTTGCAAATTTCTTAACATTAATTAGTTGTAATTGATATGATTCGTGAAATATATCTGAACGGTGATATTGCCATGTTATAATGTTCACGGGAAATTGATTAGCGTATCCGCACTTGTTCGTCGAAATTATTTGAATTAAATGAGGAATAATAGTTTGGATAAGCTTCGAATTGATATTTTAAAATTACCTTAAAACCTCACGCTTAGTGATGAATGGGTGGCAAGCTCCGTTGCTGCGCACATTGTACAGACTGGAGCTATACATTGGTAGTACAAGCGACATGAATGTATTTTCTGGGAGATTTGCATCGCAGAGAAAAGAGTTGGCCCGAAATCAACTGCTTCTGGCAGTGCCAACAATGGATGGCGGCTGATCGCCTCGATTTAGACAGAGATTAGTGTTGGGTCTCTGCTAGTCTGGTCACCTTCAAGGGTATAGAACTGAGTTTACCATATGTGAAACATTTGTTATAGATGAAACAAAAGACGAGGCTTAGCGAACTGGCAAAAAGTCATAGATATTTGGCTTATATTTTTACGGCAGATAGAGATGAGTGTTTGAGAACGAAAGCACCGCATTGTGATTTAAGTTTGCATTATATAAGACGAACAATTGTCGCCTATCGTGAATACAGAGATTTTGAAAAATAGAAATGGCGTGACGAAAAATTACGATTTAATTATGCTTTCCTTTGCGTCTTAAGGAAATAAGTTTCTTTTGTATTTCAACCCAACAATTATACGTAAAGAATTTAACAAATGTTCCAGGTCTTTATGACATTTAAAAAAATAAAATTATTGAAGTTCCAAATCAAATATTTTGTACCGCCGTACTTATTGAACTTACCATTCAATGATAATGAAATTTAAAACGAAAATGTATAATTTCAAAGTAAGATGAGCTAAAAATTCTTGCACGATTGGCATGAAAACAAGAATGGTTTTCATGCTAGATGTGCATAGAGTTATTTTACCATTTACTCTTATTAACCTTCGTGTTATACCTCCACAATGAGATGCGTCACGCAGGCGCGAATGATGTGGAGCAGAAGATTGAATGACTTGGTTATGTGACGGCGATTGCGCAGCCTTCTTCATTGTCAAGATCACGGACATGACTATTTATTCATACTCCAGTGCAAGGCGTACTCGTTGTTACCAAAACAAGATCTACCGTTGCATGTTTTGACGTCCTGGACCTGCAAAATTAAAAGTATTTTGATTTATCTGTTGTTTTTAGCGACATGGCTGAGGACTAAGCTACTCGTATTTATTTTTATCAAAACATAACTGTTGATTCAGATGAATATAAGTGATGAGGAAGAGCTCGAACCGGTTACATGTGGAATATTACAGCTCCTTGGTAGACATGGAATCGTCTTAAATTTTTAGCAGAACTTCGATATTTATATAGCCTGATGATAGCAAATGATATTGACGTAAAATGAAAAATTCAATGACGGCTAAACTGTTGCAAAATTACGATTATGTCATGGTCTTCTGTGCTTTGATTGGTCACAAAATAAATAAATGACCAATAAAATTGATTTTCTATGTTTAACATTGGCAGGTAAGCGTTATACCTATCGTCAACGTGCTGGTCTTCGCACTCTCACTCTGGTCGAGTCTTATTTACTAGTTTTTTTTCTCGAAAACGCATTAAAAACGCGTAATTTAATTATTAATTTTTCACCTATACCGATCATCTTAGATATCAATGTCATAATACATTATTATAAATGCCTCGATTATCTGAACATGAGCCAGACTCAGCCAGTAATGTTAAAGGCCCGTTCAATATTATAATATTCTTCGGATCACTACAGAGCCAAACTCTAACTCTGTTAGCAATGTTAAACAACTTGCTCTGGGTGGCATTGAAAATTATGCCCAACATCTCTACTAATTTTTAAATCTTTATATAATGCAAAATCCATATAATCAACTGCTTACTATTTATCCAGTGTAGACCCTAGAAAGATACGCTATTGAAGTTATTTTCTATAAAATATATTAGTCTATATCGAAACTTATTTTCTAATGAATGTCAGGAGTATTAAAAAATCTTTTTATGGTAAGCTATTTATAACTGAATATTCATGGGCACGATGATAGTGTGTATCCAGAAATTTGTAATAAATAAACCACGGAAAATTAATTTTTCTTTATTATGCATAAAAATCATGCATGTATCAAGTAACAGCTGCCAAGACTGTAAATAGATTTAATTGTGAAGCAGATAAGTTATATAGGCTGATAACTTTAACATTTTTTCCATGATGAACTTTTTATTAACAATCTTCTGTTGAATTGAAGTCCTCAACTAAAGCAAGCTAAGTATAATATTCAAGCGTTTACAGCAATAGTAGGTTTTACTCTCAAATTTATCCTGAATTTAAGGGCAAGGAAAATGGCAAGCCCAATTCACCATATTTAGATAAAAATTTCTTTAGACCAACAGCATCATTCATTCACCGGTGATTCAAAGTGATACCATAAGGAATACGACAGTGAGAAGTGACTATTAATTTTTGTTGTGCGGTGCTACGAAAAAAAAAAATCGCATGCATAACTAAATAAAAAAAAATTATACTAGAAGTATGTTATTGCTCGATTTCCATACGACATTGGCGATGTAACTAAAATATTGATAGACACTTTACATCAGTCGCAGAACATAATGATGATTACAAAGCAAATTACAATAACTAATATTGTACATTTAAAATCCCATGAATCGTTTGTCTAAGATTTCTCGAACCATGAGTAGGCTTGCTTATTACACAGCACACTCGTGTGAGTTAAAGCTAAACTAAGAGATGAGTAGCATCATCTACTGGCCTGAATCTTTATTGGTTGTGATCAATATGCGCTACACGCGTCAATATGATCAGACACATATAATACATAAATAGGTTTATCGTAGAGAGAAAGAAAGAATTTTGTTTGTAAGGAAATATTTTAGTATTTCACAGGCGTACAGTAAAAATGTGAATTGGGACCTGTCGTTTCAGAGGCTGAATTGCACAAATTACTCACTGCAAGTCGCACTGATGAAACATCAATTTTATACAATTTAAACAAGCTTTCTAAAATTTGTACACATGCTTGAACACTGTTTGTTTAATGCTAAAAAGAGTTTGGTGAAGCAAATTATCATATTTTGCCTCGCTCTAATCCTAAAAATAACCCTATTTTGTCTCGAACGAAGGATGGAAAAAAGACCCTATATAAACTGATTCAACGCAGAGCCAACCTTCGATTTCATAAAGCTTTACTCAATGTTGATCCCAGTCTTGTAACCGGCACAAGCGAAGGCGTTGGACAGGCTTTGATCAGATCACGAGTTCGCTTCACAATAAGACACCCGCTGTGTCGCAGATAATTCCTTGTGTGTCACTTATACAACCTGAGATGTTGCCATCCTCGACGCACTTAAAAGGATTAACAACCCTAAACTGAGTCGCTGCCGATGGTGACGGTGACTATATATGTACATTGAAATGTAAAATTGAAACGTGATGCTGCCGACATTGACGACATGACAGTCGACGAAGCAATGCGTAACTGTATCTTATTATTAGTGATATATTCCTACATGTTAATGCATTATGTTTTCGTATCACTTATTTCTCAATGAACGAACCAACTCCAACTATATCAGAAGAAAGAAAAAATAAATTTGCAGTGAGTTTACTGTTACATTTTCATAAGTCTGAGTAGGTTGCAGAGCCTCATATCTATTCATCATTTAATGTTCATTAAGTTAACAAACTTAAAACAATACTGAAAGCTGGTACGGACAACATAATCTCATAATGACAAAATAAATCATGCAGATTGTAGATAAACCGAATTATTTATTGATATGCGCTCTGATGAAATAGATTGGTCGACGGTAGCCCCGGGCGAAATTATAAACTTCTAGATCCATAAAATGTCAGTAGAGTAGTTCACATTATTATCGATGTTTTGGCTACATGAATCAGCAATTATCGCAGGGTGACCTACAAAACTTATTCATCATACATGAAGTACATTCATTCCAACCCAACTCGGAGGGGCGAAAAGCATACGTACAGTCGCAAAGTAGCTGAATTTTATTCAGCATAACTCCTCATTTATGCTCACTCAGAAAGAGTGGAGCAACAACCAGTCCAAACAGACGTTGTAAGCAGAGAGCTGGGAAGATTTTGGCCCACGTTCCTAGCACGTGTCTGGTCTTGGAAAACATTCCTGGAGCTGCCATGGCGCAGCAACAAGTGGCGGTTGTGCTAACTCATCTAAGGTCAAACCTGCTCTGTGCCAGCATAATTATGTCCCTGTTTGTTGGCACCAAGCTGGACGCCAACAAATGAGACCCGTCAGTACATGAAGAAGACAACTCAAAGTCGCTGGTCATTAATGTAAACATGTACCGGTGAACAATGAATGGTAGACGTACTACCAATGTTTACGGCACACAAACTCACAACAGGTCCAGGCGAAACTTTTGACGTATAGACTATTGTTAATATAACTTTTGGTAAATGTGTTTGTTACGCGCATGTTAGTGAGGTTAGGCTTTAACGACTCACGAAAAGTCGCGTGATACTCTCCTCATACAAGCGTCTTACACGAGACGTAGCCTCAAGCGCCACCATATTTGCATACACTTCTTTTTTCGCATACTTTTCTTTCATACACTACACTTTCAGCCGCTGCGTACCCCATGACCTTCCCACAACCAGTCGCGGACATACGTTTAGGTCGGTGGAAAGTAGCAGAAGAGTTTCAGAAATCTGATTTGTTTTGAATAGCAACAACTTTTTCTTGCCTCCTTCCGAAGGGCCAAAATTTTAGTGCAGGTAAGTTTCACCTCTGAAATTTTCGTTTCAATTACCATTCATTGTATCAGTGAGACTTCCTGTTTTTCAAAAAGTGTCTTCAAAACCATTTGATTTTGAGTCATTTTTCATGCAGCAATCAGACAACTATCGCAAATATCGGTTATTTCTTTCGAATTTAGTCGCAATTCCTCCGTTGAGTGAATAAATTCCTAAAGTAAATCATGGGACGCTATCACGCTATACAAAATTTATGATAAGAAAAACAGACCAATAAAATTTTTTTCAAAAAACTTCTGCCATTGGATGTTGGGAATTAGATCGCTCAAAAGTTATTTCAATTTATGATGAAACATTTGATGATAAGTTCATGGCACCTTGAATTGCACACCTGGTATAAAGGTATAAGTTTTGCGGTCGCGTCGGAGAGTGTGTTGTTGGTTGGTGTTTACCCGACCTGCGTGTTAAAATGAATCTTTATGGTTAAGAAAATCTTGCTGTGGCTAAGTTTAGTGATGAATTAACTAATCTTGTATGAATACGACATTCTATGTCATACGCCTTCGTTCCGCAATTTAATTCAGTGGTGTCCTTGGTGCAAGAAAAGGAACACATTAGAACCATTTTATTGGAAGGATTGCAAAACACATCGGTAAGATTCCGTGCATTTAGCAAGAATTAATTGTTGAATTGTATTTATTTGGTTTGATCAATTTTTTCTTATCATTCTACTAGCGTGTAATTACTCTTTCTCTAGGATGTAAAATGTAAGTTCTTTATTACAACTCTACAACTATATTGAACTTCGAATGCTCAACATTTTAAGGTTAGGCGCCAATGAATATTCAGGGCAAAATCTGGCGCTCCTACTGCCTTCGCATTTTCATGTGAAAAATTTTAAATGTGACAGTCTGAACCTTAGGTACCTTCTCCTGATGGAGAAAGCAAAGATGATTTGTGCTCAAGTTTTCGAGGCGATGTATATTATGACTTATCAATGTATTGTAAATTTATCTTTTAAATAATCAAGCAATCTTCTGCTGAACTGAAGCGTTTGGTTCCTTGGAGCCTGTAAGCGGTTAGTCGCATTCTTTCACTAACTGTCATCTATTGTTGTCAACAGTGGAATTCTAGAAATGGTTATTCATACGTTCAATATTTATTTAGGATAGTGTCTTGCCGGATCTAAATAATATCTGTTGAGTTTTAACGAAAGCTGTGGTACGAGTCAGGTCCAGGTATTTCGATCCCAAATCATAAAAACGGTGTCATAAACCATTTGTCAAGTTTATCATTGCCGTGTCTGAGTTTAATCTCTCCCAAAATTCGAACATGAACTTTTTTCATTCTTAGATCAGAATTCCTATGAACAAACGGCGCTACTTCGCTTTACAAGAAAGCTGATCGATCATTAAAATTCGCCCTTAAGCTTCGTTTGTCCTACATCACCTAACGCTCGTATCAAAAGTTTCCTACAATCAAGGTCGCGTCGCCTGTAGTCGTCGTGGTCAGGATAGTAGCAGCTTCGTTCTGCGTCGTTGCGCCGAGCGTTTACTAGCGTCACTTGCACCAGTCGCCTGGCGGTCTACGATATTAGTGTAGAATTTGGCTACGATTGAAGCATATCGATGTGATATATCGATATATATATATATGTATATCGAGCATATCGATATGACGTATTTAATATATATTGTTGAATATGCAAGACATTCGTCTGCACCATGTGAAAACTATACATATCTGCAAAATTTCAAGCTTGTGAAAGCTATATACATGCAATATTTCAAGCATTTATTAGCGTTGTTTTAATGAAAGTGCGCGTAAAAAACTCCTTTGGAGACCCTTTAAGTTCGTTCAGGACTGTAAAAGAACACGCGGTGCTCTGATGCTTATTAACTGGTTTCTGGAATCGATAGAAAAAACATCGTAAACAAACAAGTCTAGAAAACAGAAACGCATACAATTTTCTTTATTACTACTATATATTACTGAAGGATTGGCATACAACAACCTCAGCAGACAGACAAATGGACACCAGTCGAGCTCACGCATGTAAACTTTTTCTTTTAGTCAGCTCAGAAGAGGTGCGGATGCTCCTGTTTTAACAGTGCGGTATTGCCTATATATGCCTATAATAATACAAGGATATGCCTATAATAATATATATGGATATGCCAATAATAGGATATGCCTATAATAATACATGATATTTCTACAAAATGTTATGTATTTGTTCTATATACTAATAACTTCAATTACAAACTTACTTATTAACTTACTAACTTTAATACAAACCTTGGACTGTATTTCTAAGTAGACATTTATATAGTTCTTGTACATGCATTAAGAGCAAGCGGTATATTTAGACGAGAATGAATCAAGAAGCAAAAGCTACCTAAATGCTACAGACATACTATATAAATTGAAAGATGACTTTGGCTGAACATGCTTATGTGAAGAAATCAGCCACTAAGTGTAAAACCTTTGTAAATTTATCCGAATCGGTAACTGAAAGTGGAGTGTGGATTGGTTGTCAAATTCTCGACACATTTGTTATCGGTTAACCTGCTGGGCACTCAACAAAATCATTCAATAAAATTACATGTAGGGTTTATCAAATGAAACTTTGTAACCTCGGCGTTCACAACGAATTCCATCCTTGTGACCTTAATAAAATAGACTTTGTAAAAATATGGTGACTTTTGTGAAATTTTCGTTGCTTTTAATTTCTCAGCTAAACAATTCTTGCTTCAGAATAAATAAGTAAGAATAAATATAAGCTGCTAGAGCCAAGGTGTTAAGCTCTCAACGCCTTCTTGCTAAGCACGTGCACAATCTTGAAAGGAGAGAACTACGTGCTTGGTTTGCAACTGACATCTGTACAATGGGGGTTTGGCAAGAAGGGCAGGTGTGTGTTCATGCATTCTAAGTGTGAACTATTGAATTTGTCTACAATTTAGTCCTCACACTCACTTTTTAGAGGGAACATATTGCTAAGGCTATTTTGTTTGCTCTTGTAGCTGGTATGCCAATCACGCCGGTTTAGATAGTTTAATTTCACATTTTGATTTATATGTTATTAATATAAATTATATAAAAATATATTACATATATATAAATATTTCAAAACCTTGAAGCATTTACGTTGGGTTATCGTCGGCCAAACTTACCTAATCGTCTTAGAATCTCCGACGCATTGCACATTCCTCAGGAAATCTTGTCAAGCTTATCATTTAACTTACCTTTTACTAACGCAGTATAAGTTCCTCTGACGTGGAAGGTTAAAAACGTCACCGAGGGTACGATTACAACCCAAATTTTGGTGACTGGGGATTATATTAGAATAGAAGAATACAAGATTATACGAAACTCTCGAATTTCGGTTGTAAAAATTCGTTTGAGAACAAGATTGTAATTTGTGATAACTTTTGAATGATTCAGGGCGCTAGCTGGTGGTAAAAAATTTACTCCTAATTTATATATTTTACAAGCATTCTAGCAATAAAAAGTTTGAAAATAACTGAGAAATTCAATCTACTGGAGACCTCTTTAGATGCTAAGGTGGCTGACTATATACCGTTTCGGTAACATGTTCTAAATCTTAGTAATTATTCTTAGTGGTTATCATTTCAGTAATTTTTTGTTGTAAATTAGTCATTTTAAGGCTAATTGCATGCACAATCATATTAATGTCACGAATAAGGAACAAATTTCATTATAAATTACTGTAACTTTTTTATCAGTATTGTAATCACGTTACGGAACTTCCAACCTTCTGAGAACATTACGAATAATTCTGTCGTTTAATATGATGAATAATATATATATAATTTAATATAATATAGTATAATATAATATAATATAATACTACCTTGTCTTATTAGCCACATGTACCTAAAGCGTGTCTCAGGGTTAGTAATTAAGTCCAACAAATTACTTGAACAGAGAACAAATTACCATAAAATCATCGTAAATTGAAGCAGCGCACATAATTTCCTTCACATTTTGGACGAAATCCGAATTTTGAATCTTCTGATTTTCATTGTGGATCAAGCAAATTTAATCAATAAGCAAATATAATTTATCTCAATCATGGCCATTATCAGACACAGAAAAATATATCATAGGGGTTTCATTAGGAAAACAATCGAAAAGCTCATCAATGGAGTATTTGTTACGCGCAGTGTCGCTTGCGCGTGTCGACCGTCTTTTGTTCGTCGCCGAGGCTCCTTCACGATAGAAGCGTCCGTCCGTGGATGGCATGGCGGCTTTGTGCGCTGCACGAACAATTGATCGCTTGCTTCATCTCTGCTGCAGATCCTTAAATGATCCAATACTTATTCTTGTACCGGTTTTTTAGTATTGTTTCTGGACGAGACACAATGGGTGCGCGAGTGTGCGGTTTCTGCCTAAGAACTCGAGGTGCGGCCATGCTAGTGGAACACATTGTGTTTAGTGCGAGGGAGCAACCCGAAATGTGTGGAAATACCCTTAAATTTTACCCATGTTCTAAGGAGTGACATGATTAGGTGATAATTGTTGTGTCATTCAGAAAAAAAACTGTCAATCCATTTAATTTTTATGTGTTTCATCACTTGGAAATGGCTGCAACGCAATTAAAATTTTTAATAAATTAAACCTGTCAGATATTTTTAAATAGCAAAAATATCATATAATTAGACGAAATATATATATTAAATATGTTTAATAGTGATAAATTAGGCATTTACGAATAAATAAAATTAGCGAATGGATAATTGGGCATCGTTATAACATCAGTAAGTGAAATGTTTGCATTGAGAACCGTAGAGTATTTACGATCATTGTTGGCTACCAATAGAAAATGGGAATTGAGTTAGGGTATGAATTCCTGGGTTGACGTTGAATTACTTACCCAGTTTTAAATAGGAATAAGATTTAACTAAACAAATATTTTTTAACGATTCAATTCCCTGAACATTTAATGTCTACTTGTGACAGAATGTTTTAATAATATTCGATCGATTTAACGCAGTTTTAGCGTTCTCGGTACTCGTCAGTCATCACATAACAAATAAAATAACTCTTCAGAGTTTTGAGATCAGGGATTCTTCATTTTTATATCAATATGTCAGGTGAGAACAAGTTACTCGTAATAGTTATCAAGTTGAAGTAGTAATTTTAAAAGACAAAAAAATCACTCAAAACTTGAAAGAAGCTGTGTTTTAAAACTTGGATCAAAATGTAATTTTTTTCTATTGCAAATTAAATTTTAATTTCTCAATCAAGCCTGTTCATTTTGTAATACCTCATGATACGACCACATAAAAAATTAGCTCCAGGCAATAACTCCGCACTCAATTGTGGATTTATTTCCTTCTTTTTCGAAAAGTTCATCAAACGAGAACTCACAATCAGTATCTGAATATTTTCGGAAAAAATTCTGATTATCCCAGTAAAATCCACTGAAATTCCATGAAACCTTCATTGCTGTCTCGCCTAAAGGTTCTCAAAATCTTTACAGTTAACGCACCGTCAGGTAGGTTGTTAATTTGATATTCATGGGTGGACATCTGCTGCTTTCCCTTCCTTCCTCTCCATCAAACAGTGACGTGATTGACTTATAACAACTCTTAACTCTTATAACAACTCAACCACCTAATTATTACCTTTTCTTAAGATATGAAGTATGACATGGAAGTCTACACTGGAAAGATCATCTCAGTAACTGGATTGTGGTAAACTAATTATTTATAATACAACAATTTTGGTTTGAAAATAATGCAATGCTATCTCCATATTCTTGAATTGAGTTATTTTGACACGCATACTTTTTCTTCAGTAGCTTTTTCTAAATCAATCCTGGAATGATTTCTTTAATTATTTTATTTCACGTATTCTTCAATTGGGTGAACAGGCTTTCATAGGCAAAACGGATTTGCTTAAAATGTAGTAATCACTGCTTTCATTCTGGTGGAATAGAGAGTAAATTGGTTCATATACCGCCTTCATATATAATACTGATCTACTTTCCTGAAACAAGAATAATCCAGAAAGATATAAAATCATATTAATGTTTATATTTGATAGTTAAAATAGCTGTAAAGTGAAAAGTTCGTTCGTGCAAAACCTCTAAAAAGTCATCTAATGGAATACAAAAAATTTAGATAACCAATAATCGCGATAACACCAAATGATTTCAGTAAAGAGTACCAAGGCGTTCCAGGAACACTTGAGGCGGTGACACAAATAGCATCGCTTCTGTACCACTTGAGTCACTGTTAAAAATTTTAATGCTGACTTAGAATTTTTTAAGACCGTTTAAAAATTAAGAATGTAATGTTTTCTTATTGGATGAATGCCGAGTGAAGAATTTAACTCGGTTTCATTTCAAATTCAAGGGATCATTGTTTTTTATCATTCTTCAAAATATGAGTAATAAAGTTAGTAAAGTTAAGCACGTTCTAAATGATGAGTTATGCGGAATTTAATGTGAGAAATGAACGTAAGGCAATGTAGAAGCCTGACGGAAACGATAAGCAGGTTTTCATAGGACACACAGATCGAATATCCTCCGGTGGGCGAGAATAGAGCGGTAGGATACCGTTATTGCAGATGCCCATAGGAAATGTCTGGCTAAGTGGCGCAGCATTTCCGCTAGCCGGCACCCCGGGCGCGCCGACGCCGGCCACAGGTGTTGTGGGACGCGGGTGAAATGCTCGTGCTTTCTCGCAGCCCAGTATTTGCTTCAGTAACGAAGACAAAACGAGTGCATCATCGTGTGATCATAAGTCTATCCTGAATACGATTGAGACTAAGTTGAAATGCTCAAGCTGATTCTTTAGAAAAATCGTGAACAAGATAGAAAGGAATGTGAAACGAATCCTAAAGAGGAGAGCTGCTGGAGTTAAATCTGGTCGACCGTATACCTACGAAACAAATATAAATGAGATAACAGAGCCTATCTCACCAATACAAAACATATCTGCTGCAAATGTCGAAGGATCCTGAATCTTTGTGCAGCAACTTTATTTCCGTTGATGTACATAATAATGTTCCTCCTTTCAAGACAATGACACTTTGAGAGAATTAAATGCTCCGGGGCACTGCAACGAGGTCATTTTTCCATTGCAATCTGGTCTACAAATTGGTCAATGTTGCTCATAAATTTTCTCATTACGTTATAAATTTAAAAATATTCGTGAAAAGGGAAATTTAGTAGTAGATCTCGCTCTACTCTTCAAACTCAAACTTCAATAAAGAACATATATTGGGCCTTACTTCATAGTATCCCAAAAACATTAAAATGTGAGAGTATCATACAAAAAGCAATGATTTTAGTATAGAATTGTTGAATGAAGCGGAACTGCGTCACAACAAATATAGCGCATGAGGTAAAAAGCAAAAAGGAATTAATATAATTATGTCAATTAGTGTACAGAGAGAGAGAGAACAGAGGTAGAGAGTGAACAGAGAGAGAGAGAGAGCCGCCACGAGGAAGAGGCTCTCAAGCTGCGAGTGCATGGCGCTCGCACGCACGCAAGTATAGCGTCGTGATCGCTCACGGTATGTAGAGCGTGACGTTACATCACACGTCGTTACGCACTGCGTTCTTACGTCATGGCCCTCGATGCCTGCCGTCTCTACTTGCCGCGACGCTGCAGCTAACGTCGCAGTCAGGCGTCACTATAGTCTTCGAAAGCGAGAGTTCTAACAGAGAGCAAAGGAAACTGTTTTCCCAGGCTTAACATCAACCTCTACGCTCAACAGAAACTATTTTCTATTGTAGGTTGCGCTCTCGAATAAACTCCACGATGAACAAAACTTCATACCGTCTTTTCATTACCTTTTTTTATGCATGAATCATGGAACATGTACGGTACTCTAAATTATTCTCAATTGTGTGCAAGAAACAAAGCAAGCAGTCCACTGAAGTTACAATACAGAGGCATGGGAGAGAACATTAGTTTATGCAAGTAAGGTTCATGACGGTACCTATGACCAGTCAAGACAAGTCCACTCTTTCCCCCTTTTACGTCACCCTTCTTCCTCGAGATGAGCTTTTTTTCATTTGTTCGGATTTTTAGAAGAAAATTCAGGGGATTCCATTACATGTCAACGATATGGAACCTAACATGAATTTTTATATGAATCACACTCTCGGTATCGAGATTTTGGGCTTCTCAAATTAAAGGGGATCTAATAAATTAAATTGACTCAGGTGATGTGGGACTCAACAAACCTGAGGCCGATGCTAAGCGCTTCATGTCGTGTGGGAGAAGAAGAAGGAAATCCAGCAAGCCAGGCAGTGACAGGTGATGCTGCTACTCATCATCACTGGTAAGTGTTGAGTAAGGATGAGTATTGACACACATCCCCACGGTGCGCATGCTCTCTGACGACCACCATAAGCGGTGCCTCTCACTATATACTTTTTCCCTGCAAGTGCAGTAGCGAATGTTTCCGTGACCAGCGTCAAAACATGAATGAATTTATTACTTGAAGGCAATGCTTGAATCTGCATGCATTTAAATTATTATATTTTTTATAAAATGTTATAATGAACCAAAGTACTCCAAGAGGTTTAGTCGCAATTGAAAAACATAGATATGCAATACGCAACATTGATTTCCAGATTTATTGCACAAACTCAGAAGCTTCATTCATTTAAATTCGGAGCTATAGCTGTCCTACGTTTATTTGCTTCCTCGAATTTCTTGCCAACTAAGAAAAATCGCCATCTTTTAAGCCCCGCAAGCGGATTACGTTGCACTCCATTGAAATGTCGACCAGGAACGGTACAAAAACTTTATCATTACTTACACGGCAGGTGCAGTGTAAGTTAATGGACATTACAGGTCGTTGAATAACTATATGCTTTGGTCAAGAATGAATCGAGTATCCACTGAGTTAGCGATTGAATCCTTGTCATGAATTTATGCAATTTTAATTAATTAAGTTTACTTACGATTCCAGAGCAATCAGTCTTGTAACCGAAAAATGTCAATTAACGATCACGATCGTTAATAAATTTCTAGTTCGCTTTTAACTACGATTATGTATAGTTGTATACCTATATATACAACTGACTACGTCGATAAACAAACGATTAAATTAGACCGCGACTTGTTTTGCTAATAATTTTTACTCTAACAAGATATGTATGGCAGGATATTTTAATGGGAAGCAGGACTATTTTATTATGTTAGCTAGAACTATTTACTATAATACTATTTATGGTAGAACTATTCTAATGATGGGACACAAGTCTGCGATGCAATACCGGCAATGGAATTACTCGGGATAATTGCATGCAAATGCAAAATCACAATAAGATGGAGGGAAAAACGCGACCGAACCTGTGGTCTTGTGTCTCCAGAGCTCCCGCCAACAAACGCTGTGTGAATGGAAGACGAGGTCTTTTCAAACCAAGCTAACACAACTGAAGGATGACAGCGACAAAAACTTTGGTGCACAAGTGGATGCTGCTTATGAGTCGGCAAAGAGAGATCACTCGGCTCGGCGCAGCGTGACAAAAGGACAAACTTTGTGCCGCATGATTATTCAAGTTCAATCTTATATTCAATATTTTCTTACAAGCTTTGTGTTCTCAACCTTCGAACCTTCGCGGGCGAGGATTCGATGTCTTAATGTCATATAGTACTTAAAACTATTGAATATACATTATAAGTAAATTCGAATGTTAAAATTTTATATTGAAGAAGCTTTAATTTTAAAATTAACTCTCATTTATCGATTCAACATTTCCTTTAATGGGCACAAAAAATAGCATAATAGCAAGCAAATGCGGAGTTGCTCAGAAGTAATTTTGAATTTAGAAAACGCAAACATGCCTTTAAAAACGAACAGCAAGCACAATTTTGAATAGCACGGCCATTTGAATTTTCTATAAAAATTAAACGGGTACAGAATTTCAATAAATCTAAATCGAATTGAAATTTTTGCCATCCAGTCTTCGTTGTTCTGATGA
>NW_025932240.1:0-8243 GCF_000764305.2 Hyalella azteca | reverse complement strand
ATAATGAAGCTCGCGCAAACGCTGGCGCGACCCTAAAATTTCGTTTCAAAACATTGTCTCAAAAATTTCAAAGCGGTTCCCGTGAGTAAAAGAAAAACATTCTAATCAAGAAAACGTAACGCCCATACGTTGACGTACACGCATTGCATGAGTGGTGAACGCACGCGTGTAGAAACTCGAGCGCCAACTCATGCATCGTATATGGGTTTTTGAATCGGAGTCATGTCACGCTCGAACTAAGAACTCATGCCGCAGCTACTGAGCAGGGTAAGCCAATGGTGGCCTGACCAGCCGCTGAATTCGTGTGTTATTTGACCCTTATATTTTTTACCATGGAACTACTCAAAATAACACCTGTTGAACGGCTGATTAGGGGAGGCCGCCATTTCACATCTGATTCATCTTTAATCCGAGAGCGGCAACCGAAACCCGAACGACAGCCGCGTCTAAATTTTGACAGGGAATCATGTCCATATACATGGTTAGCGGTCACAACTTACGTGGCAACAGGGATCTCTCTTTTGAGTTCTTATCTGAGTGCAGGCTATCAGAAGTTATTTCTTGAATCACTAAACGTAAATGAAGCAGATGAACAGATAATCGTTACACTGTCTTGATTCACATATGAAGAAACGTGGAGTTCTAAAAGGCAAGCACCATTGTAAACACTGACTTCCAGACATATGTTTGGAAAATATTTCACTTCTTCACAATGCCACATTGACGCCTAGTCTGCTCACAAGGAATTTAAAAGCGAAGCAAAGCCGAGTAAATGAATTATATCTTCTTTGATTGTATGATTGATGATGTTTCGTGAACCAGCTCCATCATCCAAAATTTATAGAATATATGTAAAATCGGTAGTGAAAATCAAAACAAGTACGAAATGGATTGAAACTAAGTAACGAGTATAGTTTGCACATTTCCCTTTACGTAGGTTTCTATGTCTTTCGCGCATATTTTGAATTTAATTGCTGATTGTACTTGCATTCTAAAAGTATGCATTTTTTTTTGAACTGACGATGGAGCTGGTCTTCGAGACGTTTTCATTGAAAATAAGGAGATTCTAACGCCAACGTTAGATAAATTGAACGTCATAAGGAGAAATACTCCAACTCAAAAAAATTGTATTCATTATTTGAGACTGGTGGACAGATAAGCTTTGAGTAATCTCACAACCAGACCGTCACTCGCTTTGTGCTGAAGGAACCCGCCAGCATTGTCATCAAGCAGTGGCCTGAGACATCAATCGACCGAAGATGGCTAGCCTCATCGTCTCTACGAATTGGACGCCTGCTACCTCGTTCCTAACTACCGGATTTGGCTGAACTTTAAATGATTTTCAGAGTGATTTTATGATTCAAAAATTTACTATAGTATCCTATTTACGTATATTATGTACTTATTTCCACCATAATTTCAATATGTAATGCCCTTTGTAACTTGAAAATGAATGTTTGTTGCATTCGAAACGTCGTTAATAAACTAAAACTACTTCCTGATATTTGCCTTTCGATCTACCAACGTCATCTGAAGAATTGTCCGACTCTTTGATAATTTAAATCAACTAATTCTCTGGTCGTTAATCGCACGCGTACATCTTAATTGTGCACGATTGAGAAAATATGCGAACATTCAAAGGAAATATTTCAGTTTTCCTTAATATCTTCGATTTCCGGAGACCAACTCTGTCATAGGTGCCACCAAAAACTTTGAACGGTACCAATAACTAATGATATAATATTACATAGATGATTATGCAATAATGAGGTACGATAAAAAGATATAAATATACATGCTAGAAAGGCTCTGTGGGCAACAGTTTTATGGCCACAAGAGCCAAATAATTATCGAAATGAATGTAGTTAAGACACGAGCATCAAATTTAGCGACACAACCTAGTCTGTTGCAACTTACTGCGGAATCTTACTTGTTCCGTCCGTGGAGCGTTCAGTTAAACAAGGGCTCAACAAGTGATACGACTTAATTTTGACACATGCAAGGTTAAGATATGTTTATATATATTTAGTTGACCAGAACGAAAAGATCGCAGGCCTAGCCTCAGAACCTACAATTTTCTTTTTATTGTATAGAGGCATCGCAGCAACGAGATGGAGAGCACATGATGGACGCCGTTTACGAAAAAAATCCCATTCCTGTTTTTTATTCGTAAGTTAAAGCTAATAACATTAGTCGTGCTAGTTTGAATGTAGTTTAATATTAACTTTAATGAACTCAGTATAGTATCAAACTTAATTTAAATCATTAGTAATCTTTCCGACTGATAATTTTTTCCTTTATTCATTGCAAAAAATTCTAAATTTTCATTGTATACGATTGAAGCCTTCCTTTTNGATTGAAGCCTTCCTTTTATTTTATAGTATCTTTTACATTTAAATTGCATAGAAAAACGTGAATAAGAGGAATTCTTGTAGAGAATTTCAATGTTGCCTAATAGCTTTATTGTGAGCATTTTCTTTTCTTCATCAAAATCACAGTTTTTATGAGAAAAATAATATGTGTTTGAAAATTACTTTTTATAGACCACACTTCCAAAGAGGCCGGTGTCTCCGATTTTACACATGTATAATGAATTTCTTATTTTATTTGCATGCATATATTAAAAAAATTTTTACATTATTTTTTCAAATATTGATTTTTTTCTCTTCTGTCAATTGATTCATGCATTGTCTCTGACTTCAGTGCTAGTCTGAAAATTTTAAGATTGATTGGACAGGTAGAACTGTGTCAAATACCAATTATATATAAGATTTGTAGCAGACAGACAAACAACAAGAAGTGAAGTAAAAGAGAAGTGTGGTAATAAAAAGAGAGATTCTTCTGATGATGGAAGAAGTCTTCTCGTTGAATTAATTCCGGATACATTGTTAGCATACAGTGAAATGTCTGGTTCTAAAAAACAGATGAGAAGCTATTTGATTCACGACAGTCGAAAGCAGTTAGAACGAAGCTTCCAAAAGCTCTTCGACATATACTGTATTATTCGTCGTTGCCATTGACATATCTAAAAAAAGAAATCGCCCTCGACATCTCCCGCTTTTTTTCATCGCCATCTCCAATGTCAAATGCACACCAGAAATTTCTATATTAGTTACTAATTGAACAATAATTAAAATTCGATTCAATAAATATTGAACTTTTAATTTACGGGAATGAACACGGATATACTGTAATTTTATGCTTATGAGCGTATTAAGCGCGGTTAGAATAATTTCAAATTTCTACACTTACTTTTAATTTCCATTGATTCAAACAACCTGGCATAATAAGAAAGCAAGAATCATGTACGAATGTTCATAATAATAAATCAATGAATGTAATCGAATGCTCATCAGATTCGGTTTCTGAGTCTAAACGATCAAAATGAGTTTTGTAACCTATAAAAAAAGTAAAAACCAAATATTGGGAGGATTATTTTGAGTTACGACATGGAATAACAATAGTGCATGTAGGCAAACCTCCGAAATGAAGTCGTACAAAACATTCATGAACTCAAATGCGCTGGTATCGAAGTCTGCTTGTCTCTAAAGCGATGGACCGCAATACTTTCCATCAGAGCTTGATTTTGTTTACTTTGTGTCTATTATTTCCATGGATGCAATTGACTAATTTAAAATTTGTTGATAAAATACTTCAGATCCTTCTTCAAAAAATTAGTGCAGAATCTAAAACCTATAGAAATATTTGTAGAAAGATAAAACGCTAAAATTTGATTGACAGGGATATTGAGCCGGAAGCAGGTGCGTACCATATCTACATACTGGAGACCTCGTCGAGAAGTACTATCCCACGAAGAGGTTTATGTGCCATAGAAAGGTCTGCAATTAAAATATAATTCAACATAAATATGTTTATCTTGACCATTGCATCAATAGGGAAACCCGTTTGATACTTATAAATGTCTAAATACTGCTACAAGTTCATTTAAAAAATTGAAAGCCTAAAAATTAGCTTTCTAAAGTTTTAGGAAATCTCATTGACCACGTAAACTTCATGAATAAATCACGATATTAAGTAATGAAGTTAATTGATTGGTCTATTGATATTCTAACTTATTTAGAAGGAGAGATTGCTACACGTCATGCAGCGAAAATTTTGGAGGAGTTACCCAGTTAAAATTTAGGGCAGGGAATAGAGCAGGCCGTCGCCGGCTGCAGAGCCGGCGTAGAGACGCGACAGAGCAGCGATAGAGCAGAAATGTCCGCTTTAGAGACGATATCGCCAGCCGCGTATTTGCTAAACATCACCGTTAGGTTCTGATGAGTACATGTTCCAAGTTTCATTGAGCTACGTTCATTAGTTTGGGAGATATTACTTGATAATTGAATTGGGAGATTGCCCGTGAGACCGGCCACGAGTCCGGCCGCAAATTCGCCCGCGACGCCCTAGGTTTCTAGTGCTGAAACAGTTAAAACAGCTGAAAAACATGTTGGTTCACTAAATAGGGTTCTATTTGTGAAATTAACATTTGTGTTCAACCTTTCGCTTTTAAAATTGCAGCGTACTAAATTTCAAAAAAGAGGCGTATGTTTTTATATGTGTCTGTGGGGGGCGCTAGAAATTCACTAGGGAGCCAAAGGGGGCGCCAACCTGAAAAAGTTTGGGAACCACTGGTGTAAAATGAGTGTATAATCTGGAAAAAATATTGTTCGAGATAAGACGTGATGAACTGTAGTGTGGCCAATATAAAAGGCACGTAAAATAACTATGAACGAAATCCATTGGATGAAAGTTGATAAATTTTAAACTTAATGGTTTGTACAATGGCGTGGTTCAAGATTGCATGGCAATAAATCGGCTTAGGATATTGTTTACAACGTAATACACAATGAAAAATGCGATTTTAAGGTATTGGCTAGACGTGATTTTAAATGTTGAGGGAAGATGTCGCAATAAAAAATTACAACCTACTATGCTACCCAACGCTAATGTGTTCATTTGCAGGCTAGTTCAGAAAATTGGTTGAATTAACATATTCTCACGAGTTAATGAATTTAACCAAGTAATTTATTCGAATAATCGAATAGATCTTTGGTTTGCATCCGAAAAAATGAAGTTTCTGAAATTGAAGTGTAAGTTACTTTTAATTGATAAGCTTGTTTTTTGAGAGAGAGTTGATTGAAGTTGTTCGATTAATTGTTCTCCCGATAGTTCATGCTGCTTTTCAGTTATCAATTTTAATTATGTGAATTTTCTCATATATATCGAATTTAAGATATTCTGATATATTCTGATCCCTTTAATAATGTACATTTAATAATGGGAAATTAAATGGAATGAGCAAATAAAATTTGTTACCAAATCTGACATGATAGAAATCAATAAACAATATAACCATATTTGTGAGTACACTCACAACTTTCCTTGCCATATAGAACATGAGGACAATATATAAGTATGAACTTTTGGGAATGTTAATCTCGTCTAATAACGGGACGCACATTCGGAATTTCGGTGTGTCAGATTAATTAATAATATAGAAAAAAGTAAAGAAACTGCCCATGAATAAATTATTTGAGAATATTTATGTTCGACAGGGCTGTTGTTTCATCAGAGGAGGAGAGTAGCAATTCTTTCGACAATATTCATCGCTTCAGCATTGACTTTCCGTCACCGAGGCAACAATGAATTCCCAGGTATATATATACTCTACAACGATTCATATTGTCAATAGTTTTTCATTCTCACTTCCACTCCTTTTAAAGAAAGTAGGAATTGTCAACCATACATCTCAGATTATTCATGCTTCTGTAACTTGTCATATGAAGTTAAGTATTTGCTGATTAATATAGTCGACATTCCTTAACTTTTACTTACAATTTTACTTTCGTGGTATTTTTTTATTGCAACTCACAGGTCTTACTCCAAGTTTATCCTTAGAATCTTCCATGATAGGAAATTTCCCAGTACACGCATGAGAAGTATTTCGACTGCGACTGGGCATTAATTGTCAGACAAGTTTTTGGAAATCATGTCTGAATTTCCTTCATTCAGCCAGTTTAATAAGAAATTCACTCAGGAATATGATTCGGAAGCATATGATCTTGTTATCTCGTATTCTCAGAAGTGAGCTGCAACTCTTCGGAGGGATGCGCTATAGTTTCTTCAGTTTTGAATTTGCCCTCTTGTATAAAAATGACGTACGTATAACGACAACGAGACATGCCATTTATTTCTTAATTAACGGAGGAAACACATGAAAAATAAAAACAGAAAGGTTACACAATAAATTCATAGTTTTACTAGATAAGAAGTTATCCAAAACATGTTAAATCACGTTACGTAATCGAGTAAGAACTAATATAGATTGAATCATTTGACTGGTTAAGCACTAATATTTAACAAGATTCAGACTGATAGAATTATGAGATTACTTCATGCCTTGTAGGGGTAAATTCTTGATTACGTTTCACCACACATAATTTACTTCACCAAAAAGATCACTGTAGAACATCTATGCCAATTATCAATTTTAAGTAATTAGGGATCAATTAGGAAATGCTCGAAAACGCTTCTCTGAATTATAGTGCAATCCCTATCGGAATTTTTATTCCTGTCAGCCGCTGGCACAAGGACGCCTCAAGCTCGCCTAGCGGTGTAAATTAGCGGCTGCGGCTCTATGTCCACTTTAGGTTCCAGTTGCCGGAGCGAAATAAGCGCCGAAACTGAATCCTGTAAAATACATGTCGAGCTTAGGGCGATCGTGGGACGCGCGTATTTGGTATCTGATACGTTCGGGACAAACACGGCCGAATCTGAACAATGCTTTAAAAATGCCCCCTCCGTTCCTAACCTTGAGGGGGGGGGGAAGGGAGGGGGCATTTTAATCTCTGTACGCTATATATATATGCAATCTAGTACTACTCGCTTAGTTTTAAGATCAGAGCACAGTCTATCAGAGGCTCAATTTCCATGCATAGACTTTTACAGCTAGTAACTATTAGACATGGCGTGGTTAGAAATGAGAGCAATAATCGCAATTAAAAAAATTCAATCGATACATCAATATAACTGATTCGAGGTAATGCAAGTCAAGCCAATTTCTCCTCTTAAATCAATGTATCCTGCTGAATGAACAACGTTGTATTTAAAATAATCGTTGAATTATTTGCTGTTTCATTTCATGTAACTTTCGTCACATTAAATTCTATCGAGCAAACAGTCCTAGCAAGGGCCTCGAACTTCTGCGTCCATTGACGAAAGAAAGACCACATAATAGAATGGATAAGCACATTTTAATCTTAACAAAATCGGGTTACGGAACTAACTTGATTGCAGCTTTCAGTTGTTCACAGTTCATAGCAAATTAGGATCTTTCTGCATCCATCGTCGGCTGCTGCAATGACAGTATTGAGTTTCACATGTAGCTCTTCTCAGGCATTAAAGTTATCAACTGCACTCTAATTTCATGGAGAGACAATCAAATAAATAGCAGAATATAGGATAGTTACGGAAATCCTCAAATCAAATATGTTGCTCAAAGAGGGGCTCCTTGTAAGCTATAGTTCATAAGCTATCTTCTGCTTGAGCAATAAGCTCAAGCTGTGAGTCAAGCATGCAGACATATGCCCAAAGCTGAACAGTTCTTTTGTTGAAGAAACCATTCGTCTAGCAAAAAAATTTACCGGTGTCTAAAAGTAATGCTTGCAACTGCTGCAAAATGAAGGATAGAAACATTTCTGACGTCTAATACCAGTCCAATATTGTTGGACTGGACCAAAAAAAATTTCCTGAATCTATCCTCGTATAATTTGCAGTTCTTCAGAAATAACCAAATTCATCCTTACACTTACATGTAACTCCATAATGAAACTTGATGATACAACGAAATAGAGTAGATAGAACGGAACAAAAGCAACTAACTTACTTGCGAATACTACTAAAAAATTGTAATATAGATTGTCAATTGTTGGGGAGCTTCAAATCACTCTACGAACAAGCGTTCCCCGACATATAGCACGTGATCGTTTTTCAATCGTCTTCTCTGGACCAAGGATTTTCAATCAATGAACAGTAGCGAATAAATATAATTTGCGATGGATGAATAAGCAGAAACAAACACAACAAACCTACACCCTAATCCTAACTTTGACTTTAACCGTGCGTTCCAATAACTTTCAATCCACTTCAAAGTTCAATGATCAAGTCCAAATATCGAGGCCTTCCCGAAATAGAACAAAAATAACGCTTGAAATAACTAACTAGAGAATGAATATATAATA
>NW_025932239.1:0-2880 GCF_000764305.2 Hyalella azteca | reverse complement strand
ATACCTGTATACTTCAAAAAGGTCACCACGCAGACGTCGATAACAGAGGCTTGGAAGCTCCTTAATCATTAATCTTTCTTCATAAGGCTTGCCTTTTAATCCCGGAATTATCCTTGTTGCCCGTCTCTGAACACTATCGACTAAATTTTTGTTCTTTTCTAGTTTTGGTGACCACACTGAGTTTCCAAACTCTAGGTTACACGCACGGCAGGCAGCGACAAAAAACACTTTCATCACTTTAGCATCTATTTATGCGTAAGAGCGTCTGATCAGTCAAAATCGTTTATTGGCATTATTACCTTGAGCTTCAATAGGCTTAATAATAATAATAATAATAATAGTAATAATAATAGTAATAATAATAATAATAATAATAATAGCGGTTTCAGCGTTTATTAGGCCGTAGGCCTGTCGCCGATTCTTAACATCGCAGAACATTCACAGCATTTTGCGGTCTCGAAATCGCAACTCACTGCTACAATTCTGCTGTGCTTAACCGCCCGGCCTCCTTGCACGTCTCGGACAAATTTACGACCGGACCCGCGGCCGGTCTCGCGGCCGCCGGACTCCAAACATAGAAAACACCTAGCCAATCAACGAAAACCTCGCAGGTTAGGTCCAGTTAGGAACAGGTTCCATTAAAAACACAAAAAACTAGAAAATCCATAAAAACACTAAGAAAACCTTTCCGTCCACGAGACCGGCCGCGGGTCCGGTCGTAAATTTGTCCGAGACCTCCTCCTTGCCGATTCTGACCAGAAACTGGCGCACAGAGCTGGGATCGAACCCGCGCCTCTCTGCGCCAATCCTGGTACTCTGAACTTTAACCCCTTGGGCCACCCTACCCCGGCTAACCCACCTGGGCTTAAAAAATTTCAATTAATTATCGACATAAACTCTTAAATCTTTTTCGAATGTCGACTTCGACATCATCACTCTGTCGTTGCAATAATATCTAAATATCTTCTCATATTGTAACCTTGTTGTTCATTGTTTTCGCCAAGGTGGATTACTTTACACTTAGCTTTAAAACGAAGCATGCTTAAACCTTGTAGGCAAAATGAGATACAAGAAGCTTATTATTCCAGTAAGAAGATCAAATAAGATAAGATCTGTCTCTTATACACATCTAGATGTGTATAAGAGACAGAAATGATTGAGGTCACCAATAACTAATCTGCAAAATATAAATTTTCATCAGAAACCGCTTTTACTGACCGTAGAAGACGTAGTTGCCAGGGTGCAGCTCGGTCAGCTGAGCCATGAGGGGTGAGGGGTTGGAACACGAGGGGGTGCTCCCTACCCCCACGGTTTGGCACACCACCCCCAACCTCGCCTCCAGGGCCTTCACGAACACCAGCAGCCGAGCTAGCCGGGGAACATGCAATACATTACTTCGTGTCAGCATTCAAATGTAAAACATTTCTTGCTGGGGACAAAAAATTTCAATTAGGCAAATTTGTATTCATTTTCATCGACTTCTTCCTACTCAAGATTTTCAATTTTGTTTTTCATAAGTGAGAAAATGAGAAATTTTTAATAAAAGTTTTTCCGTTTGGATAAAATAGACAAGCATTATAATTTATTGATCATTTTAGCATGACCGCATCATGGTGAAAAGGCACCGACGCATTGTAAGCTGCCCCTTAGCACGATGTAATATCATGAATAAAGCTGATTATTACGGAGGCACTAGACAACGGCATTTCGTTATCTTCAAATATCATCGCGGCGTGATATCACATCTCATCTGATTAATTATCATCACAACGCGATGCTCAAGTACACTTCATACGAGATAGCGACAGTGCAAAGCAAGTTACTGGCCAAACACCCTCAAGGGTTNACACATCTAGATGTGTATAAGAGACAGCTATTAATATTGTACTTATATTTCACAATTCATCCGTACCAAAAATGTAAATTTGGATTGTTTATTGCGCATTTATTGTCGAAATTATTCACTCAACGGGATAATCTTCATGCCAATATTAGCTGGAGTTCCCGATTTAGTAACATGATAGAAGAAAAAAGGCCTGGTAAATATGTTGCAAATTCCTTATTTTCAAAATACATCTTATAATGGAAATTTTATATATAATGAAAATTTAATAACTTCCAGGACACAAGTAATGAATTTTTCTGTTTCACAACAGAAATTGTATTTCTGATAAGTGCTACATTTTTTAAAACGGCGATCGAGTGGCGTGCCCAGGGTAATGATTGCAAAAATAATTAGAGAATAGTTGTAAATATTTCATGTTTAATTGATAATTACTTGACCTTGTAGTTCCGTCGACAATTCACAAGGTCAAGTTTGCATATGGACTGTACGGGACTTTGTCAGCGCGCGCCATGCGAAAAAGTCCACGGAAGTTGCACGTAATATTTAAGTGCAGGAAAACACCGCGCGAAGTTTGGGTAATATGACTTCACTTTGTTTAAACTTTACCTGCAGTGCAGTCATTCATACAATTTTTTTGTTATATTAACGAGAAGAAACTTTAATTTTATTATTTTATGTCATAAAACTCTAAGTAAAAGGAGTAATATATTTCATGGATTTACGTGCCCAGAAGTTTAAAAATTAGAAAATGCCTCAAAATCTTGTAGGTGCAGGAGGGTATTTTACGTGAATATCAATGTAACAAACATAACGTTGACCAGCTTAAGTACTAGCCTCAAATTTTTGTACGCGACGGAATGAAAGCGTGACTAACATGAAAGTTTGCAGCATTATTAACAATTATGAGAATAGGTATATGCATATAAATATGTTATGACCAGTGGATAGAAGCAATAGCAGAATTATTAACAATTAAGAAAATATGTATAGGCAAATAAATGGGTTATGACCAGTGGATAGAAGAAGTCCTTATG
>NW_025932238.1:0-1793 GCF_000764305.2 Hyalella azteca | reverse complement strand
GAAATTTATTAACCTAAATGTAATCTAGAGACATTTTTTAATTTCAGACTATACGGTGAACCGATCTTTTTCACTCACTTTACTTTAACAGCCTCAAGTTAATGCCAACACTCAACCCGTGAGATGAATGACTAAATGATTTTTAAAAGAAGCGAAGCATTGAGTTCATTACAGCGGAAACTAACCTGAATGTCAGGGACGCAGGTGAGCTCAGTGAGCATGGCAGCGTAGACCACAGAGGGACACACCACCGACACGTTAGTGCACATCTCGGTTAGTTTAGTTCCTCGAATTCGATGGACCACAATATTGACGGATAAAAAAAATCGAAATGCCAACACAAGTTAGTTTCTGTAGCTAAGTTGCGTGATAATCCAGCGGTTGGCTCAAGAAATTTCGAACAGTATGGTGATGACCTCGCGAGTGTTGTGACAAAGAGACTTATTCCACGGTATAAAAGAGAAACTTTCTAGCCATGATTAACAAATTCACATTATTAGGATCGTTATTATCTTTGCGGTAAAGTGACTATTACTGAGAACATAAAAAATGAGTCAGATAAAAGAATCGGCTTGTGGTTGACATACGAGTAAGTCAGCTGAATAATTTTGTGCCGGACTGTTACTTTTGTTTCACGGCTATTTTGAAACATTACGAAAGAGATACAAGACAAAACATGTCAATACGATTAAAGATATTCATATCGCATAAACCATTGATAAATTAATCCCTTAATAGGCTGCCGGACTAATTAGAAGTGTCATTAATAGGTAGATTTGTTAATAGATGTTTGGCAGAATTATCTTTATCAAAACGTATTATATTTTTACACTTGAAATAGTCGCGTCTAACGAGGGTCTCGTGAGTTGAGCACGCTATCGGGACGTCGTAATGGCGTCAGGGCGGGCATATCAATCCGCCACTACGGTCAGCGAGAGGGAATTACATTGTTACATAGCATAGCAAAGCGGTGTAAGAGTTTATTAGGCCGTAGGCCTGTCGCCGATTCTTATTCTATTATTATCTAGAGAACAAAAAGAAACGGGTGGAAAGACCAGAGGAGTAGTCAAATAAATGTTCAAATAATTTGACGAATGCCAAAAGACGGCAGGAGATAAATTAGGGCAGGGCACTGAAGTTCTCAAAGTTTAAAAGAGTCTGACGGGCATTAAAAGCATTTCGTCCCATACCAGCTTCGTCCCATGAAGCTTCATTGAGAAGCTTCATGACATTTATTATGCGTTAACACTTAACAGTGCCCGCGGAACGCCAGCAAGGGAGAGGGCTTCATTTGTTTAGTTCGACCCGCGATGCCAACTGATGACACACCTTTACAAATCATGCAGGATTTTAATTAATTTTACCTATGAAATGATAGATTACTGTCTTCTGGTAGCTTCATTGACGTTCATCATAACACTGGTATTCCTGGATGCAGGACACAAAAATCTGTTAAAATGCTCGCAGTTAACTCATGAAATGAGTAATAATGGCTTAGGCCTTAGGGAGCCGGGGGATCGCCGGCCCCTAGTGGAGACTTGGGCCTATACTTTCAAAAAAAGTTAAGAGATCGTAAGTTCATCAGCCAATCATTGACGGCCTTTCAAGGAAAATCCAGTAGTCATAGACAAGAAAATAGAGCGTAAGTACTTACGTTCACTTAACGGAATTTTGAAAGCATGGCCCCTTGGCCACCCCTTGCGGCAGCAGACTAGTTCACGGAGAACACAGAACCTTGCAAGCAAGGCAGTATAAAAAGATATATATCTTGGAATACGAGGGTGTGAAGGAAG
>NW_025932237.1:27059-49660 GCF_000764305.2 Hyalella azteca | reverse complement strand
AACCCCATCTTCCTGATATTGTTTTCAAAACATAAGTATTTTAAATGGTATGTTATGCTAATCATGAGGAAAATAAACTTTCTTCTTTATGTACCTCCATTACTCTTTTATTTTGCCTCAAAACTGTTCAATCAGTTCTGCCCCCCCCCTGTATAAGCTAGCTAATACATTTAAATTGTATATTGTAATCAATATATAGCAAATAGTCAAATAGTTAGACTACTTATAGCCTTATAAGAATTAGCTAAGCTGCTAGCTACGTACAATATATTGCACTCTTGATGTCTCTGTACCAAAAACATTCTATTTATTGGAACCTAATACACACTAAAGGCAGCAAGTTTATATACCAATTTGTCATTCATAGTACATTTATACTAAAGTGTGAATAACAATACCTCAATATAAATTAAAGACTGCCACTCAATATTTTTAAATATATGAAAAAAAAACAAAAAAATCAAATAAATAAAAAAAAATAAAAAAAATCATGATTTTTTATGAAAAAATCAAGTGATTTAATCAGATGATTTAATCATTTTGATTTAATCATTGCCAACCCTGGTCAATTTTCTTCAACCCTGATCATTACCAAGTTAAAAGACTTTGAAAGAGCTAAAAATCACAGTTACGGATCGGGCTCAATCCGGCACGGACCAATATTAATGTTTCACGAAAACCGTTTTCTACAGAACATTTGAGCTTTTTACTTTGGCATTATTTATTCTAATGAGCTGAAGCAGGTAACCATATGAGAATGATGTTTCTAAGTTAAAATTAAGATGATCAAATATTCGCTCAAAAAGTGAAAAAAATAAAATTTTTTGTCAAATTTTATTCATAAAGTTTCTTAAAGAAATAATATTTTGAAAATAAGTGATATACACACTAATTAGCTCAGTTTTATCCTATGTTGATTGAAACTTTCAGAAAGCTTCCAGGAAATATGCAGCTTGCACAATTATCTTACGAGTAAAGACATTGAAAACGTTCAGGGAAGCTCTCAAGTCACGCGATTCCGACGAAAATTTGGTCAATTCTTGTCCAACTTGAAAAACCATATCTCAAGTTCTATAGAAGCTAGGATCATGAAACAGGGTCCAAATTAAAGGCAAAGACTTGTGCTTGATGATTAGAATTGTTGAAAAAATGTAAAAAAAAATCCGTATAGTTGTGAACTGCGAAGAAAAAATTTAAAAAGTTGGTAAAAACATGATCAAAGTTTCGCTCACAACTTTGCGAGTTTTCATTTTTTCGGAAATTTGTATAGAACATAATTTCTGTATCTCGTTGAGACGCATAGAGGATATGGCATCAGAATTTCAAAAATCCTTACGGTTTGGCCGTGAGAGTTGAAAAACCACCGAAAAATGGCAGAAAACAATTTTTTCAGGGTCAACTTCGACTCCCAATTTGGGGATGAAGTTTTGACCTGACAAAAAATCGTTCGAAATCCCAAACACACTCCAATCCTTCATCTTTTGTTTGAAATCAAGCGCATTGCTCTGAGTTTGCAACTTTTTGAGCTGTGATCGTTTCCGCAACCTCATTTTAGGTAATTTTTTGACCAAATTTTCCCCTTTTTGGGGATTTTTGGGGGGAAGGAGTGGGAATTTCAGAAATCTGACAAGAAGGTTTGGTAGATAAAATATCCGTATGTGTCTGTGCCAATTTTCATGAGATTCTATTGTTATAGTGGCAAACCAGAGGTTTTTTAGAATCAGTTAATTATAAATTTCCTCATTTACTCAAGATTTAAACCAATTTCTTATGTATGATGATGCTGGTATCCAAGTCTCCTAGATACTTTACTGATCTACTTATAGCATAGTGGCAATCGAGAACACATTTTTTTTAGGGTAAACATCCCATTTCTGAACGCTAATTAAGCCTATGCATTGCAGACTAAATTTATGAACGCGAATGTTAAACAATCATAATTCAATTAATTAAAATCAGTTGACAAAAAATCTTAGTTTTTACACACTAGACACCTCTGACTCATACGCTAGTAGAATCGAGGCAGACGACAGTGCATGACTGGAAGCACATGCATCGACAACCATACGCGGCGCCAGTTCAAAACGCACTGCTGGCTGGCTGGCTGCAGGCTGCAGCCAGCCAGCAACACGTTATTGTTATCGCCAGCAACACGTTATTGCAACACATATATCGACAACACGCATCAAGCTATGATTGGCCGTTCAGACTAGTTCATATTTAGCTTATGTTCTCTCATTCAGAAAAGAAATAACTGGCGCGTTAGTCATAGGAGGAGACAGACGTTCAAGTGCTTGCCTATCCGGATTTCCCTTCCGGATTCCGCTTTCGATTTAATTCCTGATTTAGAGCAAACACTGTTGAGGGGATTTTTGCAAATGATATATCGATCCGACACTGTGAACAAATTTTTAAGATAAACTTACATGACAAATTTAATAATCTTTACCAAATTACAAACGAAACTATTCATTCGCAATGCCCTCGAGCGAATGAACGTGATAAATCATCATTTTTTTCACTTCTTCCCCGCATCAATTAATTTTCCTCATTAAGCCTAAAATATCTCCCAAACTAATGAACTTGGCAAATGTTCAAAGAAACGGTGATGTTTAGGTCATGATCATTTTTTTTTTCAATTTCACCTTTGGTGTGCCTTATACAGTTCTAAATTCACAGTGAGCCTAACATCTCCTATCCTCTTGCACAGGCTTTTTGTGTACCTTTAATTAAAGGAGCAATTAAAAAATAATCACGACCTAAACATCAACGTTAGTGAAGATGTGTGCAAAGTTTCATCAAGCTGCGTTCATTAGTTTGGGAGATATTTTAGGCTCACGGAAACTTGTAGTTTGCAAGCCCGGTCGTAAAAGTGTCTGAGAGGTCTTATATATGCATATATATAATTCTCTTAACGCTTGCAGTATGGTAGTGTATTTTGAATAAATAGCTTTGTTGTTGGAAAGGTTAAGCTTGGTTTCGATTATAAAAACTTATGTGCATGAAACGTGCTACAAATTTGCTTTTATTGCGCTAGTTAAAATTGAAACGAATTATGACAGCGCTTGCAAAAAATATTGTTTGTATGTAGCTTTTTTCTTAGCTTTATCGTGATTAAAATTACTTAATTATGCTTATTATATGCGCTATGAAAATTTTTTCCAAAAATTCATCCTAAAATTGTTGACGCGACTGGTCTGACAGGAGCGTGTGGGCCATCCCATAAGCATGGCATAGCGTAGCCATCTTGACGCCACTTCGGCACAATTTTTTTCTCCATTTGTTAGCAATAGATATGAAATTTAATGCAGACATGTAAATACTCACTGAGCAGTACCGGTATCGATGTTTTTTATATTCACGTCCTCTTGTCTTCAATTAATACGGCAAAAGAGTGGAACCTAACCTAGCCAAACTTGACCAAAACTGTTTAAATTGGGAGTAGAGGAATGAGGAAATATGAAAAAATATTCATGCCACAAAGCAATTGGCATTGACAACTGTGTATTTAATTTCATAAATATTGATTACGAATAGAATGAATGGGCCGTGTCAAAACGGGATGGCAATAGTGCATGCTAATGCACAAGCAATTTTTTTTATTTCAGGAATTGTCTAATTGAATAGCATCATAGCTGATGGTATAGCATCTTCATGGTTTAAGAATAGGCCAGTCACCAATTCTTGTACTTGTCACAGATCTAAAAGACTGACTTTTTAACACTTTAACGGCATCGTGACCCATAGGTGGGTCACGCATGTCTGTCTCAACCTGCATCGTGACCAACATATGGTGCACATAATTCATTAAACTTCAATATTAACCTCCTCAATCACCTTTTAGGTCTTGTAAGTAAAGGATAATGATGACGATAATGTATACTAAGCATATATTTTGCGTGTAGCGAGTAAACATTATTAATTATTCTTTGTTGAACTTGAGTCCTTAAGCGCCTCATGACAAAATGGAATGCTTCAGATTGAAGCATGATACGCACAGATATGGTTTATTTTCGCAACTGTTGCAATAAGTATTTACCTTATCGAGTTTTTGAATGGGCTACTTTAGTTCCTTCCGCATTGGCAATTTGGCTGCAGCAAGACAGACATCTCTTCCTCTTCTTACTTCCTTATCAGCCTCAACCAGTTCATGAGATTTGTGCTTTCCTGAGATGTTTGATCTACCTGGACCTGGGTTCAGATTCTCTTCTCGACATAACATCTTGTGGTTGTAGTTTCCTTTTCTTGCGTACAGTCCCACAGTAGTAGGTTTTTTCTTGGAGCAATTTCTTGGCTAATGGTACCAAGGAATAGTAGTTATCAGCATAGATGGTTGCTCCATTTTTCAGAAGAGGCTCTGCCAGTTTGAGAACAATTGACTCTGAATGGTTATGCCCAGGCACATTTGACAAATTACCAGTGTTTACTTCAAAATTCCATGTATATCCATTCACAGTGCAAAGCTCGTATAGTTTGATGCTGTATTTATGTGACTTGCCAGGAATGTACTGTCTGAAGAAAATTCTTCCTCTAAATGGAACCAGCAACTCATCCATGACCAGTTTCTCCCCAGGAGAATACACTGATTTGAAGTTATTCTTCAACATATCAAGGATTGGTTCTATTTTGTGCAGTCTTCTGTTTTGTTCAGAAGTTTCATTATCATTGAAATGCAGCATTTGCAAAAGGAGAAAAAATTGACTTCTAGTAATATTTCTTTTCACAAAATCATAGGCATAAAGTGTTTTCTTTGACCAAATGCATTCCATACATGGCTTGTTGACAAGGCCCATAGAGATCATGATGCCAAGACACCTTCTTATTTCTTCATTATTTGTCGGTTTCCACTCTGATAGAAGTGACTTCCTAGTCGCTCTTTGAGTTTCAAGAACTTGCTCTGCATATCTATTTGTTTCCTGAACAATATGCGATATAACATCATTTACAAACAATTTGAAGGCATCAATAGCTGAAACAGTTCCATCTGCTTCAGAAGATGCTGTGATGCATGATGGAGACATGTACAAGTTTAACTTTTCAAACATGAGTGCAACTGTGAACACAAATTTTGTGCACCAATTAGCTGTGAATGGAATGCCTAGCACATTTGTATGCATGAGCAAACATCAGTGGCGGGTCGAGCATGCCAGCAGTAACATGCCCATGACACAATAATAATATAATAATAGTATTAGCGGTGTCAGAATTTTTTCCGCCGTCGACCTGTTGCCGATTCTTGACACTGCAAAACTTTCACACTTTGTTGTGGTCTCGAACATGTAACTCACTGCTCCGATTCGGCAATGCATAACCCTCTGGCCTCGAAGATTCAATCCAAAAACCGTCACAGAGAGCTGGGATCGAACCCGCACCTCTCTGCTCCAATCCTGGTAGGTACTCTAAATTGTAGCCACTGGACCACCCTGCCCTAAACTAAACTGTGCTCAGCAAACAACTAACTGCGATCAATCAGCCTAGCTCGTCAGTGGAATTGCATGAAATCTGTCATGCACCACCAAATAACGGATGGAATATGACTTCTGTTACATCATTATATTGCATAGTTTTTAGCTTACATCATTTGAGGTTGGGTTTCACATAGTTTAGTTATGTTCCAAAATTAATTGCCTTTCAATGAATCGCCATTATCATAGGCTTATTCGATGCACAGGACGGGTCGGTGGCGGGCACCGTATGCACTGCAAGGCTGTGGCACTAAATGTCCAAATGATGCAAAAAATTTTGTGCATTTGCAGATGACGCTAGGCCATACTATAGCAGGCTGTTTTCCTGCTGGCAGATAGGTCTACTTAAATGGATTTGAAAGCTGCAAACACTCAAGGATTCAACACTTATGGACAGAAGTGTTGAAGGGCTGGCTACATACAGTATTGGAGGAAGGAACCAAGGTGGTATAATCGAAGCAGGGCAGTGTTGGTCTCCAACAAGCAACCCTCTCGATTGGCATTTCTCTTTCCCCTTTCAAGCTCTTCTGATGAAATGTTTTTTTTTTTTCAATTTCTCTATGTGTATAAAAAGTTAGAGTCCCAGGTTAAAAGAGAACCATTTTTAACATGAATTTAGCATTATAGGTAGTTTCTTTTCTCATTTATTCCTTGAAGTGTGACAAACAAATAGGTCTTCCATCATGCTCATTCACATTGAATTAAAAATAAATGATGCTCATTCTGAATGTATGTATGGCCTAAGCATTCATATGTATTTTTGAATGTATGGCCTAAGCATTCATAAACATTTTGAGCCTGTGAAACAAGCTGTGTGTAGAGCAGGCCTAGGCCCATCTACAAAATTTCATGTTGGTCTAAATATTTTCTAAATGCAAATTAACTCACATTTACCTTCAATTGAAAAAAGCTGAAATTTTTACAAGACGTTTATCGTCGCAAATGAATTTTTGCCTAGAATCACACAACACATGTCTTAAATTGCTCGTAAAAAAGGCGCATCATGTCAAGGATTTTTCATTCCTTAAATCATATTAGTTGTAGCTATAAGGTAGCCTTTTTAAGTTATACTGTTTGAGCTTATATTTCATTGCAGGTGAATCACCTTTGTTCACTGGTTGGTCAAAACATCTTAACAAGTGTTTCCCAAACTTTGTATGTTTGATTTTTTTTTCTTTATCATAAAATTTATCATTCTACAAAATATTCAAGTCTGCGGTTTAGTACCACGCTCTCGTCATACTCGTATATATTAAACTGTGACAGCAGCAAGAACGTTATGTCGAAGATGAAGATCTTGAACTCACCTCTCAGACTTTAGTAAAATTGTGTTATATTTTTGTAATATTGTAAGGTAGGCAAAAGCATTAACCAAAATACATGTGAATTAGGGAATAATGTTAAACTGCTATTTCTAGGGCAAAATTTGAGCTTAGCTATTCATGAATTGTGATCACATTGCCACCAAGAATTCGCAACTTTGCGGTTCAAGATTGGCTTTCCACGACTTGGAAATTTGTTAGTTCACGGCTCAAATAATCCAAATGCGGCTCACAGAGTAGATGTTTTCCTCCCCTGTATCTAGGTGTTAAAACTCTCTCAAGCTGCATTCAATGACGATTAGTTGACGTGTGTCAGCCCTCCGAACCTCAGTAGGCTAATCAGAATTGTTCTTGGTCTGACAAAATGTTTAAAGTGATAAGATTATCTATTTTATTTAATGTTGTTGCACAATCGCCTTTTAAAGTGTCACTTAAACGTTCTCCTTTGTCACTATGTTGTGCATTGCCTTTTCCTGGATAAGTTTCTCCAATTGCCAATGAGTTTCTCCTCAATTTGAGAGCAGATGCAACAAATAGGCACAATAAATATTTTTATATTTAATTTGAAACCCTTATGTTATGAATAAATAGCATTTCCTTCTGTAGCATTTCCCTCTTGCGCATCTGTGAGTGACTGGCACAATTAACAATGTTGGGAGTGGGACATTCTCTGTGTCTGTGCCAATTTCTGACAGCCTGCAAACCTGCTTCTAGTTGCCACTTGGCTGGAACGTTTTTTTTAAAGGCAGAAAGCTATTTTTCAAGTGAACCACTAATCTTAGAATTCCATCCTGGGACTCAGCCACCTTGTGGCAGATTAAACCCATTGCAAGATGCAAGGCCCCTTACCGTTGGCAAGTTGGCACTTGGCCCCTTGCAAGTTGCAATGGTCTAAGCCCAGCCCAGGGTGCAGAAGGTGGAAGCAGTGTCGCCAATATATGGCTTTTCAAGCCCATTGCCAACCACTTTCAAGATGCATCACCAGGTAATTTTTAATGAAAAGCCATTTACACTGAGTAATGTAAACTGTTTACAAGCCACGAACTTATTTACAAGGTTGCATGCACGTGTTACCCCAAATAACTAATTTTACCCTAAAAACAGCCCAATTGTACAGCAAGTGTCAACCGAACATGTGATGATGCAGCCAGTGAGTCTGACCGCGCTCCAGGGTGCAGAGGGTTGATGCAGCGTTGCTAATATATGGGTTTTTAAGCCCTAAGCATTGACGGGTAATTTTTAATCAAAAAGCCATTTACGCTGAGTACCTAATGAAAAACTATTTACAAACCATGAACTTATTTACAAGGTTGCATGCACATGTTACCCCAAATAACTAATTTTACCCTAAAAACAGTCCGATTGTACAGCAAGTGTCAACTGAACATGTGATAATGCAGTCTGAGTGTCTGACAGCTCTAATGTGACCGCAACTACGTAATCTTAAACTTGATGTTTACATTTTTTTGGCGGGAACTCATCGCAACTGATTTCCGGACAAGCTTCACTGCATCCTGATCCACCCAACATACCAGAAACCTTACTTTTTTTAAATAGTTGGCCAAAGACTGACAAATTTATTAAATGCAAGAATTTCAATCTAAATGTCTCAGCAAGATCTTCTGAAGGCAGAAATTTTGCTACTGAAGCATCACCAAAGATCTTGCAATATTCATCCACTCTCTGCAGTCTGCACAGTGGAGCCCAGCAGTCCAACCCAACCCCATTGGGGCATGGTCCCATCACAACTCTAGAATAGGTATGTGAAATTTTGAAATTGATATAAACCAGATCAGCTGCTATACATTTTTTTATCTATTTTTTATTCTTCTCTCTTCTTCTTTTTGCCACACAATTCCTACTGCACACAGCAATCCCCCAATTGTGGCCTTTTCCTGTGTGAGTAATTAGTGTATAAAACAGTCTTACATTAGTTTTACCTAGCCAAAAAACCCTAACCAAACTGAACACACCCTGACATATCCTAACCTAACCTGTCGTAACCTAACCTGTCCTAACCCAACCCAACCTAACATAACTTAACCTAACCTAACTTATCCTATCAAAACCTAACCTAAGCTAGCCTGAACTAACCTTGCCTTACCCATCATAATTAAACCTAACCCAACCACCCTTTGTCATGGTCGCCATAGGAACTTGTTCCTGGCTTGAACCTAACCTCAGCTAATGACGTATATTTTATGACATGTTTTATTTCGTACCTGTTCCATTTCCATACCGTGCATAATTGGGGCCGGAGTTCGCATTTCCAACACTCACTGAATGTGTTGAAAATGCAAACTCCGGCCTAAATACTTCAAACTAGGTGTCGGTTTTCCTCTATCAAAGTAAATAGTGCAAAAACTTTGAATACCTAGTCAATGGTTGCAAGAAATGCAGCTTCAAGACTTCTTAAGCTACCAGTTTCTCAACTTACTAGTCACACTTACGAGCGTTGCCAATTCCTGCACGCCGGTGGTCATCATCGTACATTGTATATAGTCAGATGGGGTAAGACAGGACCGAAATCACTAACAAGCATGTAGCATCTATACCATGAATAAATAAAAAACCCTAAACCTATCACAAGGTGTAGTTATGAAATGGGCTTCTAAGCTACAACTCAGACTTTCTGCATACAACATAGTTTTCTGTACAGATTAAAAAAAGTGAGCTGGTCCCATCTTACCCCACTGGGGTAAGATGGGACCGGGCATGGGGTAAGACAGGACCAACAGGTAATTCTTGTGTTACAAGGTTTTTAATAAAAGTACAAACCCGATATTCAATATTATCAATCTAGAAATACATTATTTGATTACACAACCACTTGTTACTGTTTTGTGTTGCAGGATGTCAACTCTATTGATATTTATCAGTCACATTGGAGTTTTTGTCACGAGAAAACTGTTGACTCTTTAATGACCACATTTTTTTGGGCGCATAAATTTTTGCCTTTTTTCTAAAATTCAATAATCTCTCTTCCAGCAAAGTTTGCGAAATTCATTAGCTGCATAAAATACTCTCTGCTGTGGTGTTCGAGTTCCGGTTGACATGACATCCGTTTGCTTGTTTGACACTATTTTGTAAAGGTTGCTTCAGATAAATTAATCATTGCTATTGCCATGTTCCACCCTCAATTTAATGTAGCTAACAATATTGAATGGCCTTTATTCATACAAATCTGTATCTATTAAACTTTTACATTTTAAGATCTGATGGAAGTGGCAAGCGTCCCTAACAATATGAGGATTTATATAAAAACATTAATGATCTAGGAGCGGGCTTCACAAAAAAAAACATTTCACCATGGCTATAATTAAATAAAGATCATTACTTGTAGTATAATAAAGTTAAATAAACATGAAGTTTCCCTATTAAAAAGTTATATTTCGTTGGTCATCAGAGTTTATATCAACTACGCGAGTCGAACTAACAAAAATAAAATGTAAGAAATGTCAGGGACTCCGGGTTACTTCTGACTCTTCCGCTTGTCAGATACGGAACATATGGTAATCTTAAACTGCAGCTTTTAAACATACGAAATGTAAAAATACGGTGTTCAGTGTTGCCATATGACTTTGGAGATAATTTCTTCCAAAATAAAGTTCTAGATTTCTCATTCACCAAATTTCCATATCAAGAAAAATCATGTATTATTGAAGGATAATTAAAGGCATACTGTACTGAGTATTGCGTCTGTTCCTCCACAAACTGCTCTTGTGCGGCATAGAATTGATGGCCGGGATTGCGCGAACTGCAGAAGTCAAGATTAAAGAACCACACCGCAAATCATTCATTCACTAATAAGTGCTAATTGCATAAAAAAACACAGGCACTGGAATAAATCTATCTTAATTATAAATTTTCATTTTTATTGCAACGATGAAGGTTAATTATAGAGGCAAACAACAAACATTAATAAAAATGAGAATAGCTTGAGAGGAACACATCACACTTGAAGTCGAAGATCGTTCAGCGTTACTTGAAATCTACAGACGATGTTGCCATTCCATTCAGATGAAAACTGTCTAAATCAGAACTGTGTCGGACGGCTCCGCGGCCCGCGCCAAGTGCTGCGCCGCATGGAATCGATGACCGTGATTTGCACAAACGCGTGCGCGAAGAAAATATAAAAAACTATATTTGCGCGGGAAATTTCCCCGTTTATATACATCTTCCTGAGTGTGGTTGCCGGGTAATTTTAAGATGCGTCACCGGGTAATTTTTAATGAGAAGCCATTTACGCTGAGTAATGAAAAACTATTTACAAGCCACGAACTTATTTACAAGGTTGCGTGCACATGTTACCCCAAAAAACTAATTTTACCCTAAAAACTTCAGCTCAATCAGCTGCTTCACTGCATCCTGATCCATCCAACATGCTGGAAAGTGGAAACCTTATTTTTTTTTTAAATAGTTGGCCAAAGACTGACAAATTTATTAAATGCAAAAATTTCAATCTAAATGTGTTGCAAGATTTTCTGAAGGCAGAAATTTTGCTACTGAAGCGTTGCCAAAGATCTTGCAATATTCATCCACTCTCTGCAGTCTGCACAGAGGAGCCCAGCTCCGCTGCTCCAGCAGTCCAAACTCCAACCCAACCCTATGGGGCGAGGGCATTATTGGGGCATGGTCCCAATCCCATCACAACTCTAGAATAGGTGTGAAATTTTGAAATTAATATAAATGAATAACTTAATAAGTAACGATTTGAACTAAAAAATTCTTAATTCCTTATGTTAGTTGATCTCTCTACGTCTCTAGTACTAAATGCCTTCCTCTAAACTCTAAAGTCTAAGTTACTGAGTCTAAGGACTCAATACCTAGGTCCAAGAAGGCTAGAAGTCTAGAACAGTTCAGTACCAGTTATACTTTCTGAGTTCTGACCTGATGTCGATGATGTGCCAAGCGGCAAGCTCTACCGTAGAGAGGAGGCTTAAAAGGAGGTTCAGTAATTTTATACTAGGTAAGTAGGCTAAGTTCACAACTTCACTTTACTTTGTTTAATAATGAAGAAAATGATCAGTATTCAGTATTCACTAGCAATTCTTGAATAAATCTGCAAAGAACAATACATACTTATTTAAATAAATACATATTAAAAACGTTGGCAAGGTTATGGTAATTAAATATCAGAAAATTACAAGAAAAATATACTCTAAGACCTAAGTCTAAAATGTACGAAAAGAATAAGTTGTTTTCCGTTTTGAGATGATAGGAGTTGCTCTCTTAACTCTACAGTCTACACTCTACAGGCCACAGGGCACTTGTTGCACCTGGAATAATCAAAAGATCTTCAGCAGTTTTCCATTAGGTCAGAGTGGTGTCATTAGGAGGTCAGACTGAGAGGTCTTGCTGTAAATGCTGTTCTTTCAGAGGTTATTTAAGCGTCCTGTAGCTCAGTGGCTGTACTCTTGATGTACGCAACTGTGGCCTTTATTATTGCAAATTGGGGACTTCGTGCCTTGTGGGAAGTCTCCCCCACCCAGCAGGTCACGAACTGTAAGAGGATCTATGCCATGCAGGCGGTGCAGCCATAGGTGGTAAGTGGTCACTGCATTTTCCAGCTGCCAGCGAGCTTCCCGATGTAGTCCACAGATGAGTAGGCAGTGCTCAATTGTATCTTCCACGTTGCAGTTGCCACACATTGGAGAGGGTGACATACCAAGCATATACGCACCAAGGCGGCAAGGGCCACGTGGCCCAGGGCCCCAGGCGGAGTCGGGCCAGAACGACCGCAGCTCTACGGGTAGCGGGGGTAGGCCGCGTAGGCGCAACCATCCATTCATTCCATTGGACAGGAGACAAATTGCTGCGTATTGCGGTCAGGTGGACTCCCTTCCTGTTCGCATTTACCTCCAGCATCCATAAATCTTGCCAGCGCTCACGCAGTCCCCTTCGTCGGCCGCTCAGGAGATCTGATTGCTCTATGTGTGCGAAAAGAATGTGAACTAGGAACACTGAACCGCCCGGTAAAGCGACATGAGTCGCGGACGGAGGAAACACAAGTGGCCGGCGGATACATGGGCGGATATACGTGTCCGCAAGCTGCTTATTCTAGCAGATGTTGCCACACTTTAACCTCATAAAGAACAATTTAACATAACACAGTGATGTCGGCGCTAAAGAGTAGGCATGATGTGGCCTGTCGCCGAATCTGGAACTTTTCGTGACTTGTGTTCATTGAGGATCTAAAATCTTGTCATTTGACCGAAACCTTTTCAAGACTGACCATAGTTTGAAATAGCTACTAGACTTCCAACGGGTTTGATATGGTGCTAGGCATTTCAAATCTGAACATATATTTTTCCATAGCTTTATCTAGTCTGTTCTTGAAGGCGTTCATACTCGGAGCGCCAACGATGTAATCAGGGAGGCTGTTCCACATGTCGTTGATTCGCAGCGAGAAGAAATGTTGTCGCGTGGACAAGTTGCAGCGCAATCCTTCGGGGACTTTGTATAAACCATGAGTATACTTGAATACTTCAATGAGGTCTCCACGCAGACGTGGTTGAATTTCCGAAGTTGATGAACGTATGAGCGTTTTCCACGGGAGTTTACTGCAATTTTTAAATTACAGCCAAAGGGATAAAATTGTGCATGTACACGTGGATTGATTCGTTTAGTAATAAAAGATTTACCACAGCCTTTGCCTTCTATCGTTTTCTCCCGAACCTTCATATTTAATTTGGCTGGATTCAACTTCGATGCAGTTCTGAGTCCGAATAAAACTATTCAGGGACGTATCACATTCAATTTATTAATTCTGTAATGACCAAGTCCGTCAATCTTTAAAAATTATAGCTCAAATTTCATAAGCAAAGGGTAATTAATGAGAGTACAAAAATTTTCTGGAGAAATTCAAACGTATGGTCATGCTAGCCATTCAGTCTGCTTGCTTCACCTCGTACAAAGCAAGCAAGCGAGCCACGAATGTCTAAGAAATAGTTGCAAGTACATTAAAGTAGCGTAGGCGTGTAGGAATAGGCCTGCTTGGTTTGTCGTGTTTATTTTTCGTTGTATGTTTTGAGACAGGAAATAGATTTAGAAGTCGCAGCCGCGCCGCACGCTCCTGATGAGACCGGAGCTGCCGAGTTCGTAGTATGTGGGGAACAGGCCTACCCCCACCGTCGCCCCACCCACCTCCACAGTCTCGTTGGGAGACAAGCACGTGCCTTGTCCGCCGTAGCTGTCGTATCTGAGTCAGTAAATTAATCAGGATTATAATATAATATAACGGCGTCAGGTTTGAATAGGCTATGTTCGCCTTTCGCCAATTCTCAACAACACGGCTTTCACTGATTTCGACCAGGATTTTTGAAACTCGTTGCAGGTTTCGAACCTTCAATTCGTTGGTCTAGTCCTGGTCCGAAACACTTATATCAAGCAATTGACTAGTTTATCGATTAAATATAATATCAATATAGTATTTCGGTTGGTACTCGTAAAGTTATGGTGCTTGCGACGCAATGAAGTGCAATTTTTACTAGAATTGTGTCATAGACAGGAGATGTTGGAAATTATGTCAGTTTCTGGTCGTTGTGCAGCAACTCTCGTATCTGGGATTGGTCGTTTATATGCGATTGAATGGTTCAGGTTCTTGGAACTTGCGAATGATATCACAAGGCTGGGTATTGATGATTCATGCTCATAAACCAGTGCTTGGTCCTATACTTGCATAATTTAGCTTAACTTGCTACCTCATGCTGTTTTGTAAAACTAAAATATGTTCATGGCACATTTGTTGAGATTACCATACAATTAGGCAATTATTTACAGCATCATATCTTTTTGCCGTAATTCGCTTCTCGGCACCCGTTAAAAACTTAATACTAAAAAATGTCACTAGCACAGAGTTGATATGAGCTAATCATTAAAAAAACTTAATTTATGTTATTGGTCCTTAGCTATGTAGTTTTTTTCGCACCCACTTCTGACTTTCTTGTTTTGTGTATGTGGCGGTTTGTAACGGCTCTATAGAGAATAAAGTTAATCTTACTATAAAAATATAGGCATAAAAATGTTCAATTATTTTATCGATAACAACCTTGCGTTCGTCGGATATAACCTGAAAAAAGCTAATAAATCTTAAATGACATACGTATTCGAAAAAATTGTGCTTGTTTAGCTCATACACACGCTGACAGATATTTTCATTTACGCAATCCTATTCATTTCCACTTTTGTTCGAGGTTTTTAACACAGCTATGCGAATTTGGATACACTAGACTTATATATGGACGAATGAATTGTTCATACGACTGACGACTGATTATTTATTTGTCTGGGGTATATTAACTTGATGCAATGCACTTCATATCTCAAGGACCGTTAACTAGAGTTTCGAACAATGGAAAATAGCAAAACTCAGTGACGCACGTGTAAACAGTCCAGGGCAACGAGCCGGTGACCACCGCCGAGTAAGCCTGGTCAGAGAAGACGCCGAGGAAGGGTAAGTCTTCCGTGATGTAGAGCTCCAGGCTACGGAAGTGCGTGTATGCATACAACGTCAGTGACGGCCGGTCGAACACCGAGGGTGAACCCGCCTGGCGGATAGAGGTTGCCTGCGGCACGAGGGTTCGCGTTATGGGCGATTGGAAATCAAATAGATTCGAGGGAGGAATTAGCTTATACCGTATACGATAATTCAAATTCCCAGTAGATTCTTGATTGTACAATGAATCAAAATGACAGAAGATTGTATAAAAGCCTGATGTGTAAAAGTGTAGGACCTGATGGCTAAAAGGCTACATTAGAATCGTTAAAGCTAAAGTGCGATATAGTGTAGCTGAAATGACCCTGATTTTAACCATGACCATGATTATAACCGCGAAGCCTACAGATCTTAACGAGCCTGCAGTAAAACAGTCAGTGCAGTAATAAACTGTAAGCAAACTGCACTAATAGCTACCTGCAGTAATAACATAACTTTCTGCAGTAATAACTCTAGTTTATTGATCTATAAAAATAAGTTATAAATATATTAAGAAACTTAGATGTCAATTTTTTCTCCCAGCTTGATTCTCAATAACATACATTGAAAGGAATATCTTGACAGTCACCGGAGCCCAAGAAAACGTGCGATTGTCCCGTGCCTGAACCATCGTACTTGGGCTTCTCGTACAACAGCCAACTGCAAAAAATGGTAACAGATAAAGGTATTATGATACATCATTAAATATGGCGCAGACGATCTTATACTAAATCGTATATGTGCTTAGATTAGAAGTATATTATCTTGAATTGTTGGTTCAACATGTACTCAAACAACGTGGAAGATATCCTGGCTGGTAAGTTGTTCGATATTCATCTCCAAGTAAAATAATATCGATAACATAGTGCCATACCAAGTAGGCCTACCTACCGGTAGTGTGAAATATTCGTTAACAATTAATAAATTATCTTATTCTAGGTTTAGAATGTACTTCTAATTGATCTTCAAGGGAACACCGAAATTTATTATTTGAAACTTCCGCATGAAAATTTATAATTTGTTTTGGAGTTCGAGCGATGTAACTCACACCCCAGCGCCACAGATGGACGAAGCCCCCGGGACGAGTGAGGTGAAGTCGGACAAGTAGTCCCTGGTGTACAACGACTGCCCCTCTCCCCCCACCTCCATGTACACCTCAGCCCACAGACCGGCGTCTTGCTGATATATTTCATTCATATCATCGACAAATTTATAATAATTTTATTTTACAACAACCTTGTCGTTTAAAGATTAAAAAAGTTTTGCAAATTGCACAATTAAAATTTTCTTTATAAGGATTAGATCGTTCATCGAATGTTGACTTACGTTCTACTTTTACATACAAACTCGTTGGTTCACGTCATTGATATTGATAGCGATCAATAAGATGAATGTGAAGGACTGGTGAGCGTTCAACGTGTACCACGACATAAGTCAGGCTTGAAGTTTTGCACTCTTATGTTTATGTTTCAAATTCAATGACAGAGGAATGGTTTAGCTTTTTCTATTCTTGAAGTGTATGAATTGTACAACAGAAAATAAATAAATGTCAAACGATTTGTGCCATTATTTGACGGATAAATTTGATCCTCCATAGACGTTAGTTTGAATTAGAATTAAATAACGTTACATTTTAATACTTACGCAAATCACGCTAGCAACACACGAAAATAACAGCAGCTTAATTACTTGACGCATTCTGAAAAAGCCTTATTTCTTATGGGGCACGAGCGTCTGAGTTGTATTTGCAAACTAAAACTCCATCGCATGTGGAGTGAGGCTGCTGCAAGATTGCTAAGGAACACATTTTGCTTCACACGATCTTTGATAACAGTTGCGGTTATCGGGCAATGTATAGTTTCTTGTGTGAGAAAATATGTTTAATACATGCGATAAGTCTATCATTATGACGGCATATTTAGCCTATTACTTTTTCAATATAATTTTGGTCCGTGGTTCTCTGCTCAATATAATGTTTGCTCTGTGATTCTCTATGGCTACTATGGTTCACTATGGTGAATCTGATTATGATAGTTCACTATGATTCCTTAGGGAAGGTGTGGTCCACTATTGCTAACACGGTTCATTATAGTTAATGTAATTCACTATATGAGTATAATGGTTCAATATGGTTAAAATGCTGTTCACTATGGCTGCTATTGTTCACTAAGGCTTCTGTGGGCACCAAGCCCTCCAAGTAACCTCAATAGAGCGTGCAATCAAATACACGTAAGGGCCAATTTTTAGTCCATGATTGATGAGCTTAACTCGGAAAGCTTTCAGTAATTGGCTGAGTTACGAAATCGTATCTATTTTTGATAGTACAACACCAGATTTGCCCTCGAGTTTAGCATGAGCATTTACGCGGGATTCTTGTGGCACGATTGTATTGAAAAAGAAGATACAGTGGCAGCAGCGCTTCTCAATGATGTTAATCTTCATACGAGATGATACGAGTCATCAATCAAAATTTAGTTGACGTGAGAATATGAAATAATTTGAACACACCATCAGGTCAGAATCGATATCTTTAGGGATAATAAACTTACAATTGATTGAAATTATTGATTAAGTGCCTTACTTAGTATTTGTGATTGCGAATAGGAGTATTATGAATTTATTTCGAATATAACTTCTGTGATTAATTCTGAAATTAAATTTAAATTCGAGGATCACGCCTTTCTATACTAATTAGGCATTATAATATGCTTAAAATTAATGAGTTGCGAACAAAGATAAACATTGTATTACGCAGGACCGACATAATTCACATTTTGACCCTATTTATCGCAAGCCAAGAAACGTGTGCCACCTAAATAAAATAAAATAAAATAAAATTATGCCATAGATGTTACACTATCATTGCCTCTAAATATTTGTATGGTTCCATGCCAATTTCGATTTAAACGAAGTTAAGAGGGATTGGTTAACAGATTAAAATACATGCCAAAAATTTCAGTGAACCTATTATCGTTGTTAACACCAACACGAAAATACTTAGTACAAACTTGTTTCAAAGCACACAAACATGCCTGTCTGTAAATGATAGGGAGATATAAGACGCTTGCTGTATTCTGTCACGCATCACGCTTCACAGGAGATCAAGACCATGAACGTACGTACAGCGTGTGGCCCCGACACCTCGCCGCCACCACCACCAGGTGGCGCTTCGGACCGTTCCTATTTTTCAGAGCTGTTGTGTGTGGTCATGCGCTGCTGAGTTATTGACGCAAACCCCCCGTCGGGCGTTTGATAGGTGGTCCCCATAGGGGTCATTGAATGGCAGGGGGTTTAGATCAGTACAATGAGGCTTAGGAACTATGAAACCAATAAAACAAATTAGATCAAATATTTAATGATCCCGTATAAATCGGTTTTTATGTTCTAAAAAATATAACTGTTACGAGTAAATGTAGCACATTTGAATGATAGTTGCTTGAGTTAAAAAATATTATAATAAATACAAGCTGCAAAGTCTTCTATTATTTTATAAAAATTGAATTCCGGAGATCGAATTTCACCAGTGGTGCTTAATGATTTCGGATTTCTGCATTAAGATTTGGAATAAAAAATGTTTTACTTGCGACTTTATATATACAGGTAAAAAAATTCTTGCTTTGCGATTCTCATCCTGAATGATCCTCTTCTCGCCCTCAACTAATGTAATTTGTTCTAAAATTATTTATCTGGCTCAAGATAAGCGAATAAAAATTTAAAATTGAATATTTTTTCGCTTATTTCTTATAGGTTAATTATTTGCTCACAGCAGTATATTGAAATGAAAAAAATTGCGACGCGAAGCTTCAACTTTTAATGTGAATAACAGTGTGAGTAACAGTGCTTAAAAATATATTATCAATTTCATATAAAAATTCCGTAGAGTATTCTTATATTATTAATTAATAAACCATGTCAGCAAATTTTGTTTTTACTTTAGCCCATCGAAAATAAGAGCCAACTGACGCTCATATTTAGGCATACAATCGTTCATGAATGGTCCAAGCGTTCATGTTTTACCCAATCGTTCATATTTGGTCCAATCGATCATGTATGGTCCGATCGTTCATATTTGGTCCAATCGTTCATGTATTACCTATTCGTTCATGCATGTTACAATCGTTCATGTATTACACAATCGTTCATGTATGACCCAATCGATCATGTATTACGCAATCGTTCATGTTTGGTCCAATCGTTCATGTATTACCCAATCGTTCATGTATGGTATATTCGTTCATATATTACCCAATCGTTCATGTTTGGTCCAAATAGTTCATGTATTACCCAATCGTTCATGTATTACCAATAGTTCATGTATGGTCCAATCGTTCATGTATTACCCAATAGTTCATGTATAGTCCAATCGTCTATATATGTTTTTTTTTTCTCTTGCGTTCATGCAGAGCGTATGTCTCTGCAGAACCGACGTGGACATGCAGGACTCGCACCGTTACTTGAAGTGACCGACTGATGCAATGTGTAGACCGGTGTTGTCGGGTGCATGGTTTGTAATCTCTCGGCGCCTAGGTAGTTAGTCAAATGAATTCGCCATTGACCCATTAATACAATAAGAAACCTAATAGTAACAAAATTGAATGAAAAGGATTAATGATAGGTTAGCTATTATAATTAGAGTGGCCGAGAGGATAAGAGTATCAAGATGAGAGTTTCAGGTTAGAACCCGGGTTAGCTGTCAAAATCATGCTATGTCTAGACCCAATGACAGGCAAGATGTGACTGATATTACTATACTACTATACTAATGGATAACGGTGGCAAACAAATAAACTCACGAATAGATAGTTTATTGTTATTTGACGAGTGGTTTAACCACATAAATCAGAGTTGTTGTCATAAGTGATGCAGTAGGCGACTGCATTAAGATCAATATTTATTCGCAACATTAATAGGTTGGTGTTGTTTTCTTGAGGTTGTAAGGTTGTTGTAACAGATTTGTTGTAACAGATTGTTTTCTGCATTATCTGTCATTCGAATCATTTATGTTTTCATTTAACCATAGCTTCAAGATTTTCTCCCGCTATTAACATTTTTTCGTTCCATAAAATTTCAATTTATTACGCGTTTTTTATATTATATTGTTTCTCTGCAATTTTGCACCTTTTCATCAATCAGCTCAAACAACTTCATCGTGTTTCCCAAGAAAGAGCAAAAAACCGTCAAAGAAAGTGGATTATTTCTCATCCGTTTGCGAGGCAGCTACAGCTCATTTCTCAACCTAATTCCTCCGAGAAAATCAAGAAGGTATTTTTCATTCTCGATCGTTTTCGTTCTGGAGGGGGAACTAATGTGGAACAAATTAACGACGCATCTTCACCGCTTGCGTGCGGGTCTTCCACACTCGAGTCTGGAACGTCGCGGTGACAGGTTGTGTATCAAGGACCTCCTCTCATTCCAGACTTTGCTCCAATATTTTACAAGGTTCGTGTGATCTTTTTGTTCAGCGATCGAACATATATTCACAGTAGAAGAACTAGGTCAAGGTTAAATAATTAGTATTATCTCTTGTTAATTAAATCGGATTTATTAACGGACGCAGGTAAATTAGTGTCAAAGTGTTTTCAAGTTGACAGTTAGAGGCAAATTAAAATTACCATGGCATTCGAGGTAGAGTTATATTTTCACCGCATGGTAAAGGCTTAAACAAATCAAGATGCTATTTATTTTTTCATTCAAACCGAAAGAGGAGAGTTTCCAATGTAATACTATCTAATAATCTAGCTCTGACTTCTATATTTTGCGCTTTTCCACCACAAATTGAAGATAATTTAATGGATGGACGGTGCAACCTTAATAATCGCTCGATTAACTCAAATTTCACCAGGAAGATCAAAGAAATGATTGACAGCTTTTTGCGATTCTCTGTCACAACGCGATCCGCATTGACGGATCAGAAATTAGTTCATTATAGTTAGATAGAATATATGTGTCCAGGCAAGACTTGACCTAATCTAAATAGTAATTGTTAAGTCACTTGCTTTAGCCATATCTTGACAGTCTGTGGTTGAGCCACTTGATCCATCCTTTTTTTGAACATCTTTTGTTGAGCCACTTGATCCGTCCTTATTTTTGAACATCTTTTGTTGAGCCACTTGATCCATCCTTATTTTTGAACATCTTTTTAACATCTTTTGTTGAGCCATTTGATCCATCCTTATTTTTGAACATCTTTTGTTAAGCCACTTGATCCGTCCTTATTTTGAACATCTTTTGTTGAGCCATTTGATCCATCCTTATTTTTGAACATCTTTTGTTGAGCCACTTGATCCGTCCTTATTTTGAGCGTCTGTTCTTCGGCCACTTTCTTTGATCCATCCTTATCTGGGACATCTAATTTTGTCCGTCATTCTTATCAGGTATTTAGCCGCTAACATTACCATCTCTTTCGCGAAGGCCCAACTAAAATCAAACAAAAGCATCATTGTCGCATTCAGAATCCAGAGTAGAAGACGAGTTTTAAATGAATCCTCCGTTTAGTAATGAGCTTAATATGTTCAATGACAAACGCAGAGCACGTAGGTGTCAGGCGGGAGGGAGAAAGTCTGTAGCGGTGTCGGGGCTACAGTATAACGGTACGTCAGGACTCCGGTGTTTCCGTTTAGAAAGCACTACCCTGGCTGAGGATATCTGCCTGGGTACGCAACGCATCCTTGAACGGACGAGCGAAGGTGACATTTCTGCGTCCTTATTATCAAAAACAGTTACGAGTTCTCAACAGCGTTAGCCAATCAGTGATTGACTTTTTAGCAACAGCGATCAATCGCATACGGGAAAGTAGCTGCTGGGAGTACTTAGGCCGCTAGGCGTACTAAGGCCGCTAGGTGTAATTGTAAGTGAGCTTTAATTGTACGGCCTCTGGAAACATGGACACTGGAAGAGTCTATAGGTGTTAGTGAAAACTTGAGAGGAAGCTTCGGGCTCCCTTCCCATTGCGTCCAGAAGCTTTGACTCTATTGATAAGTATGGTTTTGTAAAGACCGGCGTCATATTGAAGTTTTCTCGACTGTCACTGTCATTAATTATTCCGTGATGTTTGCGGTGGTCTTCATTTGCGAATAAAATTGTGCTGTATTTCATGCGATTATTAAACTTTGGCTCTACATGCATCGAAATAATTATAAAATGCTGCTTGACTTGCCTCAGGCTGCAACAATTATGCTGACATCATTCAATGGCAGAGCAATGAATCTAGAAACTAACATAATGTCGGCTTAGCACAGTGGAGAACCGTTAGACTAGCGTTTTATTCTTGTTCAGCTCCGCATGCCACCGTCGGTTCAGCTCCTGATGCCGCCTCCGGTTCAGCTCCGCATGCCGCCG
>NW_025932237.1:0-27051 GCF_000764305.2 Hyalella azteca | reverse complement strand
CTGTCTCTTATACACATCTAGATGTGTATAAGAGACAGACCGTATACTGACCTACTTGGCGACAGGTTCGGTTGAGGAACTCGCTTGCTTTCCAAGCCGCGCTCTTGCGTTCAGGAATCAAAACCTGACCTGCAAGGCGAACTCCTCCAGGCTAGACGGCCGCCATTGCTGCGGACTTGACCTTATTATGACTTGCAATTCGAATTATTAACCATAGCTTTAATGATATCAGTTAGCCGTAACTACGATGTGACAATCTAAGAAAACATGCTATGTAGTAATATTCTCATTAACGATTTATGGAGGAAAATACTGTGTAACGAAGACACTAATTGCTAATTATTTTCCTCACTTTTCTCCCGTTACTCTCCAATAAATTTTAATAATATGATAGCAATTGTCTGGTTGGGCATTATCTGCTTGATGGTGCTTGAGCAGCAGGTTTGGGCGGTTAGGGGAGCCCCACGGCGGGGGCCGGGGGCGTGGCTGTAGGACAAAGGATAATTGCCCGATAACAAGGAACTCTGCGGCAGCTCATACCAGTAGAAAGTTGAGATATTAAAGGCAAAAGGAAAGTCACGCAGTGTGCTAACTAAATGGTGATGATTTAGTTTTATCTTAAATCATTCTAAATTCACAAGCTTCAACGTTTCCTGTTTGATAAGCTGGCACGTATTAGAGATACGAGTGACGAAGCTCTTCTTATTCGTCCTATTTATCCTGATCATGATACAATAATCTCAAGACAACGGAAACTGAGAAATGAATGGAAATAATTTACGGTTGAATCGTGGATTATTGGCACTGCTGATTTTGGACGATAGAGTGATTCTCCAATTAACAATAGGACGGCAGACGGAATGATACGAAGCATTGAAAAGTTGTCCAATGAAACCGCATAATTTTAACTATTATCATACGAGAAAAAATACTTCTAGTTCAGAACCAAATTTAAAATGAAAAAGTATCAAGTACAGAATATTTGAATGACCTCTTACTTATAAACGTTTCACATACAGGCTGCGAAACAGCAGCGGTTTCCTTGACGCAGCGTTGACGCAGGTTGCTGTTTCAGAAAGCGTATGACAACGGTTTCATGGCGTTTAAGGAGAGAGTTGTTGGTTGCATACCGAGGAAATAATTATAACTCGTGTTTTTCCTGAGACTGCTTTTCGAAAGTTGCTATGGTCACGACCTCTTAAGTATTATGTTCTTTATGCGTATATAAACTTGACATGTAGCTGTTTTTGACTACTTGGAAAATTTGTGATACTCTAAGAATTAAAATATTTTTCAGGAAAAAGAGCTTAACGCTGTCCATGTGCACTTACAAGTGAATTTTTCTTCGAAAATTTATGGCTCATTCTTCGGTTTCCTCCCTCAATAGCTCACTTATCAGTACATATAAATTCATCGGATGATGCACACAGTAAAACCCGCGATAAATAAGTGTTGGAACGTCGGCAACCGAGTTTTAACTCTGATTCAATCTGGATACTCCGCAATGGTTTATAATAGGGGTAAACAATGGTTTATAACGGCATCATCAATGGTTTATAATAGATACGAGCAATGGTTCATAATAGTTACGAGCAGTGGTTTATAACGGGATGAGCAATGGTTTACAAAGGGGCGAGCATTGCACAGCTCCTGCGCAACGGAGGCCGGCAGACGATCGCTGGCCCCGTTACACATCGCGCAGCTTAGCAGCAACGACACCTGCAGCAGTTGTAGCAGCAACGACACCTGCAGCAGTTGTAGCAGCAACGACACCTGCAGCAGTTGTAGCAGCAACGACAGCTGTAACAGCAGTTGTAGCAACAGCTGCTGCAGCAACAGCAGTTGTGGCAACAGCAGTTGTAGCAACAGCTGCTGCAGCAACAGCAGTAGTAGCATTAACAGTTGGATCATAAGAAAATGTTGACTCCCCTTTTTGGCTTCTGTTCTCAAATGCCAATACCGAGGCGACACCAGAATAAGTGTGTACAGGAGTGTTATGAGCTACTAAATTCTTCATGAATTATTACTGTCTTATCAAGAATCTGATAAATGTTAATTATAGATGAAAAACGAGGAAAAATATCAGGATGAAAACAGAATCTTTATGAAAAAAATCGTCGAAAAAATCGATGAGGAAAATGCAATAAGGAAATGTATCTGAATCTCACGAGGAAAAGGAAGCCACAGAGGCAAACGGCGGTGCTCGCGAGTCGGGCTTGATTGTGCATCCGCTGCCGATGTGTCGACGTACGTTGCTGGACATACTAGTTCAAAAGTGTTGATCATATGCCATTTGTTAATGGTATACTTTGATGAAATTTCAACTACTGTAAGTGATTTCATGTCTGCCAATTAAGGCAGGATGACCTATAGTGATTACAGTTCACCAAATTGTAGCAGTGAGTACCAAAATTGTAGCAGTGAGTTGTGGGCTCGATCCCTGCTTACTGCGACAGTTCTGGACAGAATCGGCAAAGAAGCCGGGCGGTTAAACACAGCAAAATTTGAGCAGTAAGTTGCCTTGTCGAGACTCACAACGAGCAGACAAAATTCTGCAGAATCGGTGCCAGCCCTACGACCAAATGAACGCTGATACCGCTGATGACCGTTATCAAATGGATGATTGACTACGCCAGCAAGAGTTCAATAGTATTAAGCGTATTAAATGATTTTCCAGCTTGAATTGTGTTATTAACTGGAAATTTATGCAGGTATAAAATTGAGGAAAATAATATTTTTGTCGTAGTATTTGAACGAGACATGCGTGTACGTGGATGTAATGACAAAACGTTATGCCCCAGCACTGTTAACGGTCATGCGTGTTGAGTAAGCATCTCTGTTATCTTTAACCGTTTTCACGGTTATTCGTATTCCGTATGAACGATAATGTACATACGTGTTCGACCAGCGTTCAGGTTGAAACGGTTCGTCTGCGCAGGATATGCTTCGCGTAGCGACTTCCCGTCTCTAGCATCGCCTTTATAGGCAAATGACAAGTCGATTTCGTTGAAACAGCGTTGATTACATGTTGATTTCATTAAAAACGTCAATTTCGAGTTGATTTCATTGACATAACGTTACTTTCGTGTTGATTTTGTTGGAATAAGATTAATTTCAAGGTGATTCCGGTCAAAAAGCTTTGATTTCGCTGAAACGTCGTTGATTACAAATTGATTTCACTATAAAAGCAACGTTAATTACGTATTGACTTCGTTTGAAACAACGTTGATTACGTGTTGGTTTTGTATAAACAACGTTGATTATGAGTTGATTTGGTTAAACCTTCGGGTATAACAAGTTAATTCCTTCAAAATCATATTGATTACATGATGATTTTGTTTAAACAAAGTTGATTACAATTTGATTTTGTCAAAAAGACGTTGATTACGAGTTATTTGTTTAAAAAACAACGTTGATTATGAGCTGATTTCGTTGGAGCAACGTTGATTTAGAGTTGATTGCTTCGTAACCACTTTTAATAAGCGTTTCTTTCAGCGTCAGATGCCTGGTGGAACACAGCTTATCAGAAATAAGATTTTAGATATTTTATTATTCTGTAATCAGATCTAATAGTGATTTCTACTTGATGCGGCATGAAAAGTATGTGTATGCGAAATTTAAGTATATATTTTTGATGAATTACATGCAATCAAATTGAAGGCTCACACGAGTACAAATAGTTTGGCATTCTCTGAATATTGCCTATCAAATGTTTTGACTTCTTGAATTCTCTCAGTGCTACTTCAATAATTCCAATATTTTCCCAATTTTGAGTTTGATAAATTATATATATTAATTTTGATTTGAAAAATAAAATATTTACCAAATTATTGGTAAATATTTTTGCATATTTCAAAATTAATCAATTATTTAAATTAAAATTACGTTCCTTGAAAGGGAAAGTTGCTTCTTATCTTAAGTTTTTGTTGCCTGTTCAAGGTTTGATTGATTTGTTGCAAATTGCATGGATAATTGCGCGTTGTAATGTAGTCGAAGACACAGTCTTGACATCAATACGGTTTCACCTGCTCTACATACATCAGCCCTTGTCCAAACATATACATTGCTTTCTCTTCGTGCCGTTTGTTTCTCATACCGTTAAAACGGCGCGCTTGCCATCGAACATCTGTTTCGCCTTAACGGTTGGTTGTCGTAACGGATCATTACGTGTGAACAACGCTTGTGACTTTGACTCAGTATTCCTGATCGACTTAAACTATACATTTTCCTCAAGATGAAGATCTTTTGAGGTTAATAACTGGTGTTCCAGTTTGAGAAAATGAAGCATTGGGATAGTTGGTGTTCTAGCTCGAGACAATAAAGATTGAAAGAATTGGAGTTATAACGCGATATGATACAATTTTGAAATAGTGTTTATTCAAGTTGATTCGAACTGAGTGCTAGATCAGCAAAAAATGTTCCATTCTAAATGGATACAACTTCCCTGCGCCATGATCAATCTGTTGCGTACGACTTTTTGGTGTTACTATCAATTACAAAATGGTCTTCTTTTATTATGCAAGCCGAGCGTTGCGCAATTTAAGTGTTGCACAATTCACAGTAGGATGCACGCTAGAGACCTACACATAAAGGGTCGGTCCTGCCCGTTTTTTTGCCTAAATATAACCTAAGTTCCTTTTTTATTCTTTATTAACGATTATTTTATTCACACAACGAGAAAGTAACTAAAAACTAATTAAATAACTCAAGAAATAAAATATGTTCCCCCCTGTATATCGTGCCTAAATTTGGCACATGAGAACTATTTCCACGCGAAACCAGAGCAAATGTTACTTTATTGACTCCGGCTGCTGTGTTGCAACGCGATCAGCTCTCTATTTTACCTTGCAGCAAATTAAATCGCTACTCAGGAGTTCCGGCAATACAGTTTCTCTGCGAGAGAGAGAAAGTTCGCCCGAATAGACGCAGTTGAGGAGACGAGATGTTGCAGGAAACAGATGCCATGTGCATCACGCGCTGGCGTAAATCCGGCGCGTCTGGCGAGTCGAATTCCTTCAGTTTATTTCCAGGCAACGATGATGCACTGATGAACTGCGTCAGTTTTGTTTGAATAGTTTCCGTGCCAAGAATATAATTATTACCTATTTTATTATAAAAATATCAAGGTCATATTCGTAAATTTAGCTTGTTGGAATTAATTGCGATTTGGTTCGTTTGCGCACAGTTATTAGGGATTGTTATTGTTCTTGATGGGAAAATTGGGATCACCATTGCTCGAGAAAGTCATAACAAACGACAAAAAAATATAATAATAATAACAATAATAATAAGATTGAAATAATTTCAAAGGTCACCTGTTTGTTCCCAAATATTTGTACTTTTATTCCGAAGATCCTTATTTGATAATTTGTGAGTTCACATGATATAATATCCAGCTTTTTATTTACGAAACCACCTTATATTGTAATGCTTGGTCATGCTTATCGAATGAAAGTTAAATGTTTCGTGTACAAATCCAAGGACTTTAATGATGCGCCATCATGCAGGCCTCATACTTACGGTTTGAAAAGCTCCCAACTCTCGCGACAATCCGTTTTGCAATCATCAACCCGTTTGCGCAATCGCGGCAATTTGATCTCGCGTCGCACCTCGAGGCTGCGCGCCTGGCGGAGGGTGTGGCTCTGTAAGCGAACGCCACCCAACACGAGCCTTATGAAAGTGACAGCTGAAACTGCTTACAGTGATGCTATCATTTGATGCTTAGTGATGCCATCATTTGATGCTTAGTGATGTTATCATTTGATGCTTAGTGATGTTATCATTTGATGCTTAGTGATGCTATTATTTGATGCTTGGTGATGCTATCATTTGATGCTTGGTGATGCTATCATTTGATGCTTGGTGATGCTATCATTTGATGCTTAGTGATGCTATCATTTGATGCTTAGTGATGCTATCATTTGATGCTTAGTGATGCCATCCATCATTTGATGCTTAGTGATGCCATAATTTGATATTGTGATGTCATCATATGTGATCTCGATCTCACCATCCTTTTAATCGCATGATAATTGCCACGCAATTAACTTCTTAGGCTAAGTTTTGTTCAGATGTAATTTTACCGTAAGAATAAAATCATTAGCGCTTGGTCAACACTGCCTAAAAATGTACTACAACATTAAAAAGATTATGGGTTTGAATATAATATAATATCTTAGGGGAAAAAATTTCACAGCTTCAAATGAGAACCGAATTTTTTTTCGAATTATCATAGTAAATCATCAGTGCTGGAATACGTTTGTCTCAGTTATTCCGTGAAATTATGTTACCAGGATTGTGAAAAGTTCTAATTAATCTTTGCGTTAATAATATTACATGTGTTAACAAAACGAAAAAATGGCTGGGTCAAAAAACGCCATAGTCGAAATATCATTTATCATCAACGTAAAATTTAACTGAGAGGTTCATTCTATCTAAAAAAGCTCTCCGCATTTGTGAGGGAAATTTGATAGTCAAATAATTTTACAACGTCATTACGAGCATTTTAATATCATCAAGATTTCTAGGCGTTTATCGTTATTTTGTATTGAAAACCTAAATTACATTAATCGATAGCAAATCCATCTAAAATAACAACGTTTCACATCATATAAACAACGTTAAATTAAATACGAGCATTTAAGTCAGACTAAAGCAGTGAAATACGCCTGCAGAAAAATCATTCCACAGTAATGGACGATTTATTAAAATAAGCAAGTAATGAAACCGTAATTTTTTTACTTGCAGATGTCTCCACATGGCAGAAATGTTGCAGCCCTGCGCTGGGTGTTGCTGGGGCTCATGGCTTCCTCCCTCCTCACTCCCTTACTTGCCGCCTCACTCCCCAGCGAGGCAGAGCCTATGCAAGAGGAGGCTGCCGAGAGGAAGTTTGTGAGCAAGCCCAACGACATCAAGAAAATCAGGAGCCAAATTGAGAAGCAAGTGAGTCGAATATTGGCTAATATTGTTGGATAGTTAATAAATAATATTGTTTAATAGTTCATATTTTGGTATAGTTGAAGATGAGGAGTTAGTACATCATTGTCTTTCATGTTTGCTCATACAAAACAACTGTCCACCTACTTATTTGTTGAAAAATTTCATCGTGTTTTTTTACGATGCTATAAAAATTACCCTAGCCAAGCGATCATGATCATAGCAACATAATTTTCTTGTACATGGTCATAAAAATCATGTACTGATTGCCACGGGACAAGGAGTCAAAAGCCACGTTTCAATCCTCGAACACTTACATTTATGAAGTTGATAGCCTAACACTTTGAATTGGCTTAATTAGTCATTGGAACGTTAATACTACCGTCCACTATGTTATATTTTTTGCACTTTTAAATCAATGAGTCAAAGCGCATCCCAATAAGTGCTTGTGTCGAGTCTCATCGACTTTGAGTTTTGCCGAAAACACCGTGGAAAAGTTGCGAAATTTGTCACGTGGATATTTTTGTATTGTTTTGCCTGCACGGAAACCACATCGCGAAGGCGTTTCTATCGCAGTCTCAATGAAGCGTGTCGACTGCAGCGCCACTAGTGCGCAGCGGCAGCGGCGTGTATCAGAGACTCAACTTTCTCATGTTAAATGAAGCGAGGCAGATTATCTTCACTCACTGTGACTATGCACTTATTGAAACCAATGAGTCGATCAATCATAGTTCTCTATAGTCTGTTATGTACATTAGAACAGCCCCGTACCCGTCATCGGGGAAGACGCAAGAAACTTAAGTTAATAAAATTTGAACCTAAACTCGTGTATATTTTTCTGTTGGATGACGATAGGACTTTTATTATCGGTAAAAATATTTTTTGCTCTTGAGCATCAAGGCATTCCCGTGCATTGCAACTCCTCTTATTCGTACTATCAGCACTAATTAGGCATCAAATTAAAAAGTTACAATCAGAGTCTATATCCCCCATTAAATCCGGTTTTGGGAAAAAATTTTACGTAGATTACGATCCCATTTCATATCATGGTTATTAATGTCATTATTACTATGCACTCGGAAAAATTGGCTGGGTAATTTTTCTCCAGATATAGAGACACGTAGCACTGTTACCGGACCAAACTGTCAGGATGACCCACAATAGGGGCAAAAATTGCATCGCTAGTTGGACAAAGTCTTCCTCAAAGTTTAATATTAAATTGTATTATTATTGTATTAATTGTATATTCAATATTACACTATTGAATGCAATATATTGAATACTGACATTCAATCTTGTAATGTATTGTATATTATTCAATCGATATTGTAAATTGATTGTTTTGCAGAGCGCGGCGATCGCGTCAGGGGAACAGAAGAGGCCAGCGGAGCACGAGACCGGTTTCCAGTGGGGCAACCTGGCTGGCATGGCGCTCAAGATGATGGTGGGGGGACCTGCCAACGACCCCAGCAACAAGGCTGATACCATCTCACAGCTCGCTGTTAGTAGACATAAAAGCAGATGTCTGGAAAATAATATTTGTGCAGAACACGTCACCGGACATTGGGTTTTAAGGATCAAAATGATTAGAATTTCTTGATCTAAAGATCAACCATCTCACAGCTCGCTGTTAGATGACATAAAAAATGGATGTTTGGAAAATAATATTTTATACAGAACACGCCACCGGACAAAAGACTTTAAGGAACAAAATGATTAGAATTTGTTGGTCTAGAGATCAACCATCTCACAGCTCGCTGTTTGTAGGCCTTGTTTGCCACAATTGTTTAGGCCATTACTCATGAGATGTTTGAAAATTAAATTTATGCACAAAACCTATCAGAATTATTTGCAATGATCAAACGACGCCTGAATCCGATTTAATCACTCAGACTACAAGACCAACACCGTCTCACAGCTTGCTGTAGTTATTAGGACGCTGTCTTCAGCTCACCTCCGTGAAGCATTCCTAGCTTATTACTCTGTCGAAATTAAATATGAACGGAATCCATAAATAAATCATTACCAGGATCAATAAATAATCTACAGTGAGCTCGACTAGTCCTACATTATCTCTCGACTAGCTTGTGTATGTAAACACTATTGCACAACATATTATTTATTGTATACTTTGAGGTGTTACTGCTCTAACTTATTTAAGCTGTCTACGTGTTCCAAATTCATTTGCATTTTAATTTCTAGTTTTACCTTGATTTTTTGACGCTGTTAAATTTTCTTTTCTTCATTTATTCTTGTATTTATTTCTTTTATGATCGATCGGCAATGTCTTGCTTTCTTCTTTACATTCCAAATGTAATAAGTCAGTGATGATATTAACAATACTGTTCAATTTATTATTCTGTTACAGAGCGGATTGTGATAACTCTCCATAACTCTAAAATTTTATTTTCACTTCACTCTCAATTCAAGTATATTAAAAACCTGCACATAACCGTGAACTTGCATGAGTTAAGGTCGGGTTTCAGAGGCCCCTATATGTATTTTATGATATAGACTTATCGATCTTCCCTGGAAAAATTGTGCATGAAAACATACTGTAGAAAATAACGAGTGTCGAGTGAATTTACTCGCTCATAGTATTATAAAAATGACACTACTCCAAACACATCGCAAAAAATTTTTTAGAAGGAATGTACATTTTTCCGCTCTGATAGCGCTAAGCATTCCAAACCCGGAATCATTTCATTTCCGCATTACTAGCTACCGCCTGCAACATTGTTCGGAAATCTTTCCTCTTCTCAGTAAGCTCAACAGTCACAAAAAACTGACATGAGACTTGAAAGGGCTATAAATCCCTCAAATTCATTCTCCATAACCCATTTGCTGTAGTATGATGAAGCATTGAATTTTGTTTGCGTCATACTTCCGTACTAATCCTCGATCGTGAACTGATGCGCTTCATAAGCTCCCTGCATGATCCCCAGTCAAACCCACTCAAAGTAGCTCTAAACTAATCTGTTCGCATGACCGCTTCATTAAATTTATAATATAATGTATCCTTACAATCTGTGCCACTTCTTCCCTCTTTCATATCTGTGCCATTTGCTTGTAGTATCGAACAACAAAATCGGCGGTGATCACTAACTAAAGGATGAGAGTGACGAGTTCTCGAGCTGTCGCATGTTTCGCTTCAACATTTCATGTTTCATTTATTTATTTATTTTATTTAGCGGCTTTTATTTAAATAGATTTCTTGACAACTAATAAATTGCATGTTATCTTAATTTTGGTTATAATGTTGCTCGATAAACTTCCTATTTCGACTGAGTAATCAACTCAATTCTTCAAAATTTTCAGTTAATTTTTAAGCAACACCTTGATTTCATTCAGTTTTGTAGATTTGAAATTGCTTCAAAAAACTTATAATTAATTGTTTTGCTCAACCCCAAACAAACAGATTTTGCATCAATGGTTAAATATAATAAATGTTTGTAAACTGTAATGAAAAGGCAAATGTAAATGATCGAAATTTCGACAGTTGTCGAGTGTGCGTGTTGTTTTTACAGAGTGGCGTGATGACCTGGATTAAGTTCATTTCCATGGTTATTATGATCATGACTAGTTCCATGTAAATAATTTAACATGTAATCCTCTGATTAATTAAATTAGCAACAGCATCCTCTAACCTTTACACGTTGCTGCTGTTATTCTCTCCGACAGTTGACAAGCGTGCTGTCTTTGCCGAGCGGCGCGACTTCAACATTACTAGTACCGTGTAAATAATTAAATATTTAGTCATGTAAATAATTTAATCATTAGTAATTGTAAATAATTTAAACTTGTTACCGCATCCTCTAACCTTAACACGTTGCTGCTGTCATTCTCTCCGACAGTTGTCAAGCGTGCTGTCTCTGCAGAGAGGCGCGACTTCAGCATGACTATTACCGTGTAAATAATTAAATAATAAGTCGTGTAAATAATTTAAACTTGTTACCGCATCCTCTAACCTTAACACGTTGCTGCTGTCATTCTCTCCGACAGTTGTCAAGTGTGCTGTCATTGCAGAGATGCCAGACTTCAGCATGACTATTACCGTGTAAATAATTAAATAGTAAGACATGTAAATAATTTAATCGTTAGTAATGTAAATAATTTAAACTTGTTACCGCATCCTCTAACCTTAACACGTTGCTACTGTTATTCTCTCCGACAGTTGTCAAGCGTGCTGTCTTTGCAGAGCGGCGAGATGACCTGGACTAAGGTTATTTCCTTGGTCATGGAGATCATTTTAAACCTCGTGGGCGGGGGCGACAGTAACGCCATCGACAGACAAGATGTCCAGCCAAGTCCTGTGCAGGCAAGAGTTTAAAATTATTCAGAAATAAATCTTGTTTATTTTCAAAGTAAAAATAATGTGCATGTATTGAGGTCTCGTTTCTGACTATCACTCTTAACACATAATTCGATAGTAACCAATATTTTTATGCATGATGAATGTATCGATTATATGAGCCACGATCCAATGATAGGGAAAAATATATGTTCCCTACTATTTTTGTTACAAAATTAATTTGTTTCAGTTATTTACGAAAATGATATGTCCTATCTCTCACTTTAATGGTCGTTTAGAAGTTTTAAATAACATTTTTCTTAATTCCTGGAAAACAAAATCAATTCCCGGAACAACAAAAGTGATGAATAAAAATTAATCCCCGGAACAGAACATCATGTCTGCTGTGATCGCCTTCATGACGGGCTCTCAGGACCAGCGGGAGATCAACATTCTGGCGCGCCAGGCATCTGAGGTGAGATTGTTTTTTAATAGAACAAATCCATTAAATTTTTGTGCGTATATAACTGCAAAAATGGATGAATAACACAGGCCACCATGTTAGGTGATCATAATTAAAAATGAGGGTTTAGTGCTGAAACTGGTGTACCGACTTTATTTTTAGACTTTTTTGTGTGGCATGTTCTTATTTGAGCCTATTTTGCGAAAATTTGCTCTGATTAAAGTTAAAATCTATTGAACAATTGATTTGGTTTTTGATAATCAGTTGTATAACATGCCGGAGATGTTTTTATTCAAAATAAAAACTTAAACTAGTTGTAGACGTGCTAATATCAATGCATAAACACAGCAATGATATTCCCCAGCTGCTGGGCCTCGCGGTGTCGCTCCTAGACGCGCTACGCACGAGCTTCTCACAGCGCTCCCTGGAGGCGCGCTCCCTGGGCACCTCCGACCCCATGGCCGACGTTGCTGTAGCCACCACGTCCATGATTAAGGTGAATTAATTATTAATTAATTACCTATTACTTAGCTATATATATTAACTTAACTAGTTATTTATTAATTAATTACCTATCCCTGTTTAATTTTGGGTTCAAGGCGCATGAAGATATGGTGTGCATACTTTGCCTTTTTTTGTCTAAAATTCTTATGGACTTGGATTTATTTGTTCGCAAATTGAGGTACTAAGCGCATTACGTCGTGACTCAACTGTGTGTAAATCGAGGGTTCTAGCTGCGTCACTATACATGACTCATCGGTGTTCAAATTGGTGTTCAGGGTGTGTTACTATATTGAATCATTAGGTATAAACCTGGGGTTCAGTTCATGGACATATCGGCGTTTAAATTGGTGTTGCTAATCAATCGAGAATCGGTCCTTACACACAAACTCCATTCCCTAAGCGCCGTCAATAATGTACGATAATATAGAAACTTGGTAACTGGATTTACTGTCAGTAAGCAGTAAATCCAGTAAACAGTAAAGGAGGCAGTCATTAAGATGTCGTTCATAAAAATACAGGGTGCACTGAGAGAAATGGGTGGGTCTGGATAACCTACTTTGATGAGTCAACCACGTCCGAAAATCGATGCACTTTTTCGACTGACTTGCTCCATTTGTCGGTCAAACTGACCTATTACAGTCACTTTAAATTTCAGGTATGACTCACCTGTGGCGTTAAATTGCTGTGACGCCCAGATGCTTATTATATATCCATGCTACGGGTGGCGTCATAAGTGAGTTGACGCCTCAAGTGAGTGAGAGTCCCACTGAAATTTAAAGGGTCAGTATGACCCACAAATCGGGCACGTGAGTCGAAAAATTGCATCAATATTCGGACGTGGTTGACTCATCAAAGTAGGTCATCTGGACCGACCCATTTCTCTCAGCGTGGATGTAACCTAGTTCACCAATGATTTGTTAACTTTAGAATCACCAGCGTCCACGTTTAAGTTGAGGCGCACCGCGGTCGAATTTAATTATTGCATAATTTACATGCAATAATGAGTATAATAAATTACGAATTATCTGCTGCAATTTGTATTAAATACCAGGATTCAAATAATGAATTGCCCGAGTTTACTCACGTACGGTATAGTTAAAGTAATTCTTGCATTGACAATTGCTCATTAAAAATTCCTCTCAGTTAGGCGGTATAAAACCGTTTTCATTTCCTGGTTAAATTGATTATTTTTAAAATCTGAGTTAGAACTACATCATATTTCTTACAAAAAATAAATAAATTTCTCACGAAAAATGTTGTTTTAATGTTTTTAGCGAATTTTCTCATTTATGGAAAAATGCACTATATTATGCTCGCCATGTCCGTCTGTCTGTCTGTCCGTCTGTCCGTCCGTCCGTCTGTCCGTCCATCCGTGACCTCAAATTTTCGTCGACGAGAAAATGCGCTCTCTGTCACTCACTGCAGTGAGTACTGAGTTATATTTTTTCGATTTCGCTGCAGAGTTTCGTGAAGACATACAACACAGAGGACGACCTCTGCATGCAGAAGTTCCTGTGCGAGGCTAACCGCGAGTGCGTCGAGGGTACAAGCGACGCTGGTTATCTTTTCTGCCAGATCGGCACGTGAGTAAAATTAGGCATTACTCTCTTTTAAGCCCTACTTCTTGCTTGATTTTATGGTTCTCGTTGTGTTTACTATGTATTTGTATTTTCTTTTGAAATTGCTCTTGACTCAAACCCCTCTTTGGTTTAAGTTACAAATGAAAGGATCGAATGATCTTGTTACAAGTTGATTGCAATTTGAGAAAGGACAGAATTGTTACCAGTCATTTATGAGATATATTTCCTGTTTAATGCAAGCACTGCTACACATGTTATTCAGTCTGTGAACAGATTGTATTCGGCTAAAAGTATAAAGAAAAAACCCGCATGATTATTTATTTACCAACAAGGGCCTACAAAAACGAAACGAAAGATTCTGAAGCATGAAACATAATTTATATTATAATTATTTGTATTATTATTATTATTATAATGATAATTATAATTATTTGATGCAGATACGGCATGAGCTACGCGCTGGAGCGCTCGACGTACACTCCGTTCGAGATCTACAACGACGCGGGACGCCGCGGCCGCATAGGCGAGGACTGTGTGTTGGCCTACCACGACTGTAACGAACTCTAACTGCAACTATCGTGTTCGGGACCAAGCTATAATAAGAGTTACGAGTTTGTAACTCAATCAGCCAATCACTAGGTGATTTTCAAGCGAAACCCGCCAATCACAGACGAGAAATCTGCCGCTACGTTTACTTAGGCCGCTACGTGTAATGTAGCGAGTTTTAGTAGTACGGCCCTAGTGTGTACGAATATCAACTGTGATCAAAATAAAAGAAATTCTTCTGGATTTATCCCGAAAGCTGGGCATGGTTCTCTTAGAACTTAATTTTTTGGGGTATTTCTATTCGCCCAAAAACATATGCTACTTCACTGGAAATTTGAAAATTACCAGAAATCATCCGTAGCCTCATTTAAAATTTTATACAAAGTCCTAGTACGATCACTAAAGTTTTATTATTTTTAAACTAAATTTATGTGTAATTACTAGCAAACACTTCTTCTATTTTCCATGAGTTTGATCTGATTTATTATTAATATTAAATATTAAATTCATCACTGGATAATCTATGGACGAGGGTAAATTTCTAAGCACTGGTTTAATGGTTGAAATAATAAAAGTTATTTCACAGGAAGGGGCTTAGATACTAATGCAGGTTTCGAATGAAAGTCACAAGAACTGAATAATATTGAGAGAAAATATACTTGAATTATCAGTTTTCTGTCACTCGTTTAGCATTGGTTAGTTTATTATAATAAATCCCTATATATATACATTATTTATGTTATTTATAAATCACTTTGATAATATCGGCAAATTAATCATTCGCGCCTTGTGCAATGGCGGTCCTCCTTTATTTATAATTTATTTATTGAAAGTTAGCAAGTTTTAATGCTAGAACTTGCAATTCTATATTCGTATAATTGCATTAAATATAACCGTCATTAATGTCGTTGTCACAATAGCTTCGACTTTCATTGTTTTATTATAGCACAGAGTCACATCATTTTTTCGCAATCACAACACCATCAAGAAAATTTTGTGTATAAATTAGTTAATTGCCGGAGAAGAATTTGAAATTTATTTAATTGAGGCTAATTAAAAATGAAAATAGTTTTTTCTATGCAATGTTTCATTTTACATATAATGCTTCGAACACGAATAAATATGGCATGAGGGTAGAAGAAAATCGCATTATATGATATATCTGAGTAAGTATTCATTCAGTGGTTAGTATCATGTATCATTTCATGTATCTACTGTATGGTGCGAGTGTGTGACGTCTTGCTATATCATTTGTTATCTCTCATGATTGTTGCTATTATTTTCGTTGTCATTTCATAGCATTGATATATCACTTTTCTTATAAAACTTCTTAACTATTTTGCAGACGCTCTGGAGTCTGGCTATTTGTCAACACAAATTTTTGGTGCACATGTGTTCCATTGCTTTGCTAAAGTCGCGTGTGAAACCTTGCATACTTTTGTCCCGACGTTTTCTTGCCACACTGCTGACTGACAAACACTCATGCCAACTGACCAACACCTCCTGCTGACTGACCAACACCACTTGCCAACTGACTAGCACCTCTTGCCGACTGACCAACACCTCTTGCCGACTGACTAACTCCTCTTGCCGACTGACCAACACCTCTTCCCGACTGACTAACACCTCTTGCCGACTGACCAAAACCTCTTGCCGATTGACTAGCACCTCTTACCGACTGACTGACACCTCTTGCCGACTGACTAACATCTCTTGCTGACTGACTAACACCTCTTGCCGACTGACTAACATCTCTTGCCGACTGACTACCTGCTACCGACTGAGTAACACTTCATGCCAACTGAATAGCATCTCTTCCGACTGAGTAACACTTCATGCCAACTGAATAGCATCTCTTGCTGACTAGGACTCACTGCGCGCCGACAAATTCTTACTGCCGACTGACAAAAACTTACCTCGACTGAAAAATACCTGCTGCAGGCTAAAAACACTTGCTCCAGACCGAACAGGTTTCTACTGATGACTGAAAAACATATTCCGCTGACTTTTTGGTACAAATATTTCACGTCTAACTACTTTTTAATCGACACTTTCTTTACATTTAACTTACTCATAGCTGTTTTTTTATCGCATGCCATACTTAGAGTTGCCCATTTCACTACTAATTATTTACTTACATTTCTGTGCGGTGCTGGATTACTTTTTATAGACGTGGCAGTGGCCTACAAACTTGTGTGTGAAATCACTGGTGCCCTTCATTATTTTTCAGACGCGTTTCTGATGCATCAATATCAGTTAACTGGAGTAATTAAATCAATCGACTTTTTATAGCTCACTTAACTGGTTTTACAGACGCCTCTTTTGGCAAATAATATTGACAGCCTTGAAGCTGCTCCATGCTATCTTGTGACCCACTTTCTGTCGACGCCATAAATGACTCACAACGACTGCATTGCTGCGCTCCGTGTGACTTTTTATTTCCAAACGGTTCTTCGTAAGCTGATTTAGATGGTGTACAGCCACTGAAGTGATTGTCTTTGCTATGTTGACACTAAAGTACCATATTGAATAATTATATAGAGCAGGTGGAAATTAGACTTTAAAATTGTTAGAGCCTGAGATTGACATTTGAAATTATCGACCTGTTCTCCACAACTGTTACTTGTCTTGGTATACAGCCATACTCGTCCTGCGTTGCAGTTTCCAAAATTTTCTTGATGAATACAAAAATATTTACGTTAGTTAGTTAAATTTCACGTTTGTTGAAATTCCACGTTTTTCTGCAATGTGTTGATTTGATTGTTTCACGTGCAACATTCTCGTCACAATATTTGTGGTATACCAGTGAATACTTCCGTAAATTTTCGAATTGTTTTCAGGATGATTTGTAGCTTCTATTTCCATTAAAATTCAAAGAACATTCTCTTTAAATTATTCTTTGCATGTTATTTTCTGCGTGGTAATGGGGTTTTTACACAGTCGTGTTATGCACGTTAAAAGTATTCCCAGTGTTTGAACGAAGTCTCAAGCATATATATGATCAGCGCCTAGAGTGGATTTTTTTGATATCCTTTCATAACGAATTTTAAAGAAATATTGTAAGTTAATGTTCATCATTTCATCAATCGTTCATTACCATCACCAACATGAAACATTCTCGTCGGAGAGCGTTGATTATTTCTATGTTATTTATTACTGTTGTTGTTGTTGTTGACAGTTCCCGCTGGCGGGCCAAAACAGTTACAAGAAAATTGTGTCTCGTTTCATTCATTCACGACCTTAACAATATTAATAGCAAATAAATAAATAGATAAATGAACTATTTGTAAACAACGCCTTGCATTGTGATCGGAATTCTTGCAAAAATGAGAAAATAAATCAGAAGCAAGAAATTTGCTTCCAAATTTGGCACTTCAGTGTTGCAAAGAACCAGGATCTGTGCATGCAATATCTTTTACAATTATTTTAGGAACGAACTAAGTTTTCTTATTTTAACGTAATAAAATACGACTGAACTGGCTAAGAAATTGGAATTAAATAAAATTTTCACTGAGCTTTCAATCGACAAATGAGAACCAAATCAGGCTCCTGGCAATCGAACATAGACATCGATAGAAAGCACGTATATGGACCAGAAATTTGATAAGTAATTTTTCGCTCGGGTAAAATAACTTTTTAGAATAGAATAGAATAGAACAGAATAGAATAGAATAGAATAGAATAGAATAGAATAGAATAGAATAGAATAGAATAGAATGGAATAGAATAGACATTGACGGCATTTTAATCAATATCCACCAATCATGGACAAGAAAATAGAGCGTAAGTTCTTACGTTCACTTAGCGATTTTTTGAAAGTATGGCCCCTGGTCCGTAATTTGCTAGGCATTTTAAGACTGAACATATGCTCGTGCATAGCTTCGTCTAGTCAGTTCTTGAAGGCGTTCATACTCGGAGCGTCAACGATGCTACCAGGGAGGCTGTTCCACATGTCGGTGACTCGAAGCGAGAAGAAATGTTGCCGCATGGATTTGTTCCAATGCAGTTTTTTTAGTTTATAGCCGTGGTCCCTGGTGTTGGTTCTTGTTTCAAATTCTAGTAATCCTTCTGGGACCTTGTTTAAGCCATGAGTATACTTGTATGCTTCAATGAGGTCCCCACGCAGACGTCGATAACTGAGGCTTAGAAGTTTCATGATCATCCAAGGTTAGCCTGAAATTTTAGTTAGCTCATCCAAGGTTGGGCATTTTTGTTCTAGTTATAACGATGAGACAAAAACAAGGGCTTGAGATAACTCACACGCAGAAATTTTTCCTTTAAACTATAAAACAGAGAATTTTAGGCCGTAGTCGTTATTTAGTCCTATATGGATTAAATGTAACAGCTGGTCGAAGTGATCACCACATACCTCACGCAATAATAAAAATCTATCCATTGAAATTTAATCAAAATGTTTCGTTTTGTTAATTCCGAGTGTTGACGTGCGTCGTCTGAATTCATTTTTCGACATTTATTTGCTAAATTTTTCGTTGGTGCAAAAACAAGACCCCGGATAAGTTCAGGCAAAGGCTAGGGCCAGCTTCTTGCTTTGCACAGAGCGAGAAAAAAGTAGACCACGCTAGCATTGTTTAGCAAGATTAAGAATTTTTTCTTTTCAAATAAATGACACGGGATTGATGATTAAACTAATTAGGCAACAATAGAATTAAAGTGAACACAAAGATTGTTGAGTGAGTAATGAAAATTACAGTTCAGTGAAATATAATTGAATTCTTTCTTAATCGATCACTTTAAAATGAGATAGCGAAACATCCAGAACTTGGCCTCTAGCATTGTCCAACACTGGCAGTGTCTGAAGTAACCCAAGGGCACCTTGGTGCTTAATCTCTGATGAATAATATTATTATTGCCACACTTTCCGCCCTCAGAAAAATGAAAGGATCATATTGTCCAAAATTGTAAAAAAAATAATTCCACACTTTGCACATTGACAAGCCTTTCAGCCAGTCAGGATGAACCCATTTAGGGGGACAAATTTGAGCGTTATTTATACGAAATCTCGATATCTTGCATTTCTCTGCGAGTGTACGAAGCCACCACTCCACAAAAGACTGCGTGATCGGCTATCTTCATTAGGATTGCGAAGGATAAAGAAGACTTTGAAATTTACGAGCGTAAACTGACTTCTGCCGGACGAAATTTTTTAACGTGGCACAATTTTCCCGGTTTACCAAAGCGTGGCTATTTATTTCAAAGATAATGAAAATAATTAGGGTAGGGAAACCGAGCGTTTGTTGTTGCGTCTAAATGAAGATATCTTTAATGAAGAATATGCTTTTCGCTCGGCCTTGGATTTATGCACGCTCAACGACAGAAAAAAAACATTGCTATTCACAAAAAGATATTTACAAATCATAATAGTTTCATGTGTTAGTTGATTATTTTAATATTTTGCGTGGCGCTTATGATGAAATCAAATATTAATGCCTCTATATTTCAAATCATCCTGTTTCTCTTGGCTTGAATTAAGACAAACTGGTTAACCAGACGTCCAGGATAAATATTTTTTGAGATTAGATAATCTACTTGTTTGGAATGCCCTAACACTTAGTCTTGTCATCCTGAATCCCGTTATCCTGAATCCATTTATCCTAAATCCCGTTATCCTGAATCGCTTTATCCTGAATCCCGTTATCCTGAAACCCGTTATCCTGAATCTCGTCATCCTGAATCCCGTTATCCTGAATCGCTATATCCTGAATCTCGTCATCCTGAATCCCGTTATCCTGAATCTCGTTATTCTGAATCCCATTAACCTGATTCTCGTAATCCCGAATTTCACCATCCTGAATCCTGTCATATTGAATTCTGTTACCTTGGGTGGCCCAGTGGGTACAGTTCAGAGTACCAGGATTGGAGCAGAGAGGTGCTGTTTGATCCCAACTCTGTGCGCCAGTTTCTGGTCAGAATCGGCGAGGAGGCCGGGCGGTTAAGCACAGCAGAATTGTAGCAGTGAGTTGTGAGTTCGAGACCACATCAAGCTGTGAATGTTCTGCGATGGCGACAAGAATCGGCGACAGGCCTACGGCCTATATAATAAACGTTGAAACCGCTATTATTATTGTTATTATTATCTTGAGTCTCGTTCTCCTGAATCCAATTCAAATACATTTTTCAAGGGACATTCAGCGCGTAACTCCAAATTAAGTTTTATATTTATTATTTATAGTGTATTTATTTATAGCATAGAGCGCTCATGAATTTGTAATTTTTAAATTAGATAAACAAGCACCAAATGAGAATTATATTTCATTAATCTAGTTACTTTTATTTATGTCCCTAGTCTTCGAACACGAAAAGTTCAACAAACAGATAAGATATAAATGTATATTGTTAATTTAATTCGAACGTCGTAGTGGCTATTCACAGGAAATCTCAGATGAGATTTTTAAAAAACATAATCGATATTTAGGAAAAGCTGCACGGGCTCTTAAACCTTTAGGCTATTCCTTTTTTGAATAAATGTGGATTAAGATCCCCCATACTGTCGTCTTCACAGTAACAAACATGTAGACATCATTTTTGAAAAAAAAAAACTGAAAAAAATTTCAAATTTTTTCAAACACAAGTTACCGTAAAACTTTGTTATGAGTCAAAGCGAACGTCATTTAAATGATAGGTTAACATAATATCGAAATGAATAAATTTGTCTTAAATAAATTTGTAGCTGCTGAATACCTCATACCGATGATATATGCTACGGAAATTCAAAAAATTTACTCTAAATTTGCATAGGAACTAAAATGGCTCTCATATATAATTTTTTATTTCACAGCTAACGTAAATATAATTAGAGCAGTACGCTACTGGTAAAAAGTTAAAACCCCCAATGAAGATTTAAAACCGCGATTCAATTCACATACCGCAAGCGAAGTAGATTATGGCTTGTGTGGCAAGTTAACGCTAATGATGGACAGTATAAGTAAAATATAACAAGAATGAAATTGGCTCGTAAGTCAAGTCCATGTCGTATAACGACGTCGTAACACCGCTGTTAGTCCCTCAAAGTCTATGTCTTCAGAATTAAATTTCGATCTTCCAACGACCGCAATTATATGCGAATGTCTTTAACTGATGCTCCGTCTTACGATAGTCAATAATTAGGCTGATGCTCTAAAGGCGCGGGGCATCAGCGTAACCGTGGACTTCGAAGTCTTAAACTAATCCCAAGGTCATAAGGTTATGTCTTGATATTACACTTCATCTGACTGCCATAGTTCATGAGCAAGTTCCGCCACGAAGACGGCCTCGAATGATGCAGGACACAAGAAATATATTAGAGGAGATTTGATGGATTATACGAGCCTATAGAGGCCATGAGTGTGCGTCTCTTGTAACTGATGGATTACAGAAGGCTAGTGGCCATGAGTGTGCGTCTCTTGTAACTGATGGATTACAGGAGGCTAGTGGTCATGAGTGCGTCTCTTGTAACTGATGGATTACAGGAGGCTAGTGGTCATGAGTGCGTCACTTGTATCTAATGGATTACAGGAGGCTAGTGGCTATGAGTGCGTCACTTATATCTAATGGATTACAGGAGGCTAGTGGTCATGACTGCGTCTCTTGTGACTTGGGCTAGTACAGGAGGCTAGTGGCTATGAGTGCGTCACTTGTATCTAATGGATTACAGGAGGCTACTGGTCATGAGTGCGTCTCTTGTAACTGATGGATTACAGGAGGCTAGTGGCCATGAGTGTGCGTCTCTTGTAACTATATACTTGCGAAGCAAATGAATCTTAAAAAAATATAACTCAGTACTCACTGACAGAGAGCGCATTTTCTCGCCGACGAAAACTTGAGGTCACGGACAGACGGACGGACAGACAGACGGACATGGCGAGCACAATAGTGCATTTTTTCCATAAATGAGAAAATGCGCTAAAAACACATATATGTATAAGCAGTTGATCCTGTCTCTTATACACATCTAGATGTGTATAAGAGACAGGACTAGACCTCNGTCGCGGATGCCCTTCTCAATGATGTCCGCTGTACGAAGGAATATTTGTTTAGGCAAATTTGATTATGGTCTTCGTTCTTCAGTTGTCCAGAACCATATTAAAAATCGAATGCTTATAATGCTCTTTAGAAGATACGTTTCTCCAGACATTCAGGCACACACTTAATAAAAATATAACTTTAAACTGTAGGAAGAGAGAGGTTCAGAAGATTTTTTGGTAATTACTGAAAACTCTACCGATGTATTTGAGTGCCTGAGCGAACTGCTTGAGGCGGTAGTGGCACAAGGCAACGTTGTACGAGAGATGTGGGTGCCCAGTGACGACCTGGAGTGCAGCGCTGAACTTCTGACAGGCTTCATCGAAGCGACCTTCCTGCTCAGTGGTCGTTGCGAAAAATTATATATTTGGCATCGCTTTGATTAATAAATCATTTTTTTCGTTTTAATTTTTTTTGGTATCGATAACCAGAGTATTTGTGGCAGCAATCACTTGTTGATGAATTTGCTAAGGTCTTACTTTGCACGCACTCTGAGGTTGACGATTTTGTGACTCCAATCCAAACAAAATACTCGCTCACCGAAGAGTAATAGGAATGTCACGAGTTTGCTGACCTTGTACAACAGACAGGCTCTGTTGACCTCAGCATCTGGGTCGTCGTCAGGACTCTGGTCGACGAGGCTCTTGGCCCCTGGCAGGTCCTCCTCGCCGTACTTGATGGCGGCTTGCAGCTTCACGATGCTGCCCGCGTACTTCTCGCCCTCGATCTGGCATGTCACTTTCATCGCCTCTTCGTACAGACAGGCCTGGGTGATGATCAAAGTTTAGGTTATACATAAAACTTGAACAAAAATATCTTTGGCAATGCTCCTTTATCTTATGCGTTACATTACTTGGCTTGTCATAGCAGGTTATTAAGCCACGTATGCCTGATAATAAATGTATGGCAAAATTTCAAAATCTTCTTCCAATGTACACAAATTTCACATTAAGTTTATCTTTGCATCATTACTGAATTATTTTATAATTCGGAACCACGAGATTCGGAAGCTCCTGCAGACACCATATCCTCGCATCGTCTTCTCCGCTGAATGGATGCGCTTCGTTATAGTATTCCAGGTTAATAATTCATATCCATGTCAGTACTGAAATTTAACCTCAATCCGTTATAAAAATCTTCAACTTATTATGACGGAAATCTCCATTAAAGCAATGATGTTTAACATATGTCAGCTACTAGCTCCACTGGGCTGGATCAGTATAGTATAGTCGCTCATATTAGTCATGAAAGTGTTTGGCATCCGCAGTAATGTGACGCATGGACATCGCTTACAGGGAAAAGTCCTTCAGATCACAATAATTTTAGATAAATCATTACCAACACAACAAATGTTATCGCGAAGGAGATTGTCACATGTCATCAAGCATGGGAAGTAAAGGTCTGTTGCATACCAGCGAAAGTGATCTTTATCTGTACTTTTCACTGACGATGCCATCATCGCGGAGTAAGGGTGTCTTTGATTTTAATAATATAATTTAGTGTATATTTGATATTTGCCCCATCATTAATCCTGCTCAAACGAGGTTGTATGAATGATATGATTTTTTCGGAGCTGTTAAACAAAATTTGAATTTATAATGTTAATCAAGTTATTTATATATAGATGAGATGGCATCACTTGGAAGTTGGAACAAAGCTGGTGGTGAAACTTTTGTAGATAAATCGGTCAGTTAGACATTCTAATGCGAGATTCAAGCTGTGTTTTGTGCGTAAGCACGAATGAAGTAATTAAAATACCTAAAATACAGTTCTGGGACTGTCTCTTATACACATCTAGATGTGTATAAGAGACAGACTCAGTACTCACTGACAGAGAGCGCATTTTCTCGCCGACGAAAACTTGAGGTCACGGACAGACGGACGGACAGACAGACGGACATGGCGAGCACAATAGTGCATTTTTTCCATAAATGAGAAAATGCGCTAAAAAGGACGAGGGAACGAACGAGGGTTTCAGTTTAAGTTCAATATAGTTTAAAGTAGCATGTCAAAAGGATAGAATTGAATGTTTTTGTTCATGTTACTTGTTTGTGCGTGTCTATGGAAAAGTTGTCTCCTTGGTACTAAAAATATCCTGCATGGGTCAACTTGATGCAATTATTTACTTCGCAGTTATTTACACTGCGTAGCTGTGGGTGCATGTGCCGACGGCGATGCGGTGATGCGTGTGTAACCGGAAACACCGACGCAGTCGAAATAACTACGGGTAAGCGCGCCGACTTATAATAATAATATAATATATATATAATAATAATAATAATAGCGGTTTCAGCGTTTATTAGGCCGTAGGCCTGTCACCGATTCTGAACATCGCAGAACATTTACAGCATTTTGCGGTCTCGAACTCGCAACTCACTGCTTCTTAGCCCCTCTTTCTTCAAAACCTGGAGGTTTAGCCCTCACTGCCCTTGAAAACTGGGGCTTAGCCCCGCTGTATCTAAAACCGAAAGGTTTAGCCCACGGTGCCACCTGTCCCTGAGAACTGTGGCTTTGCCCTTCTGTCTTTAAAACCGAGAGGATTAGCCCACCTGTTCTTGAAAGCTGGGGGCTTAGCCCCTCATGTCCTTAAGCCTAGTGATACCCCGGTAAGCACTATTGGTATCCTCTGAACTCATTGAACCAGGCACAAAGCCTATGCTTTCTCTAGCCTCTGGATTTATTTAGCAGAATCTTGAGCTCTTAGGTTAATGAATACACTCTCTTATAACCCATGCATACGATTTCACTGTACAGTTATATTATGTTATATTAGTTGAGGTTAGCATCATTCCCACTAAATAATTTTCGAGAAACGAATAATCAAATGCAGCTAACAGGAAGATTCTTTCTAACACGTCATCTTTACAGCACGAAATGGGGCGCTTATCCTATCGTCGTTCTTACCGAATGCAGTCTCATCAAGAAAGCCTTTCAACATCCAAGCTTTCAAGGGAGGCCTGATTTCTTTTCATTCAGAATGGCGCAGCGGTGTGGAAAAAGGGGTGAGTGAGTGTAGTCTAGTAGCACCAGTAACTGACTTATTTGGCATTTTTAACACATTCTTTCGATATATGTAAGTAACTTGTTCGAACATCTAACATTTGTTAACTGTTCCGACATTTTCTCCTCACTCAGCTGCAGAACCTGGGCATGGGCAAAACTTTCCTCGGGAACGCCATAGAGCAGTGGTTCTCAAAGTGGGCGATATCGCCCCCCAGTAGGGGCGGTAGAAAGATTTTGGGGGGCGGTAAGGAAGAAGAAGACGGTAGAGGGAGGGCGGCAGTCCGAAGTCGAACGTTTGTTTGACGATTTTTACACAACACGTTCAGCACATGACTCCCAGCGATAGTTTTTTCACCCAGATCTGTTTTTTAACCTCTCCTGGGTTTACGTCTCGGACAAATTAACGGCCGGACACGCGGCCGGTCTCACGGTCAATTTCCAAATTCAACGATCAAGGAATATCTCAAGCTAATGAACTTGACTCGATGAAACTTGGTACACGTATTCATTAGGACCTAACGGAAACGTTTAGCTAGTGGAATTTTTTTGAATTTTGCCTTCATTTGTTTTTGCCATAGTTATGTGGCAATACGGGCCGAAATTCACAGTGATTAAGGAATTTCTCCCAAACTACCGAACAGATTCGAACGAAATTTTGATTTTACAGTCCTAACTACCGAACGGTAATGTTTAGCTCGTAAAAATTTTTCCGATTGTGCCTTCGTTCACGAGTTTTTTTTTTTTCATTTCACCTTCATTTGTGATTTGAACAGCAATACGCGCTTAAATTCGCTATAATTAAGAAATTTCTTTCAAACTAAGAACAGATTTGAACGAAACTCAGTATTCAAATACCTAACCTCAGCAACGGTGATGTTAGCTCGCTACAATTTTTCCGATTTTCCTTCGTTTGGGAATTATACAGCTATACGAAACGGCTTTTGTTAAACCGCTGTTGGTTAAACGGCTGTTGGTTAAACGGCTCTTGGTTAAACCGGCCGGTAGAAAAGCCGGTCGTTTCTTCTATATCTGTATAACTTGCGAACGAAAGAAAAATAGAAAAATTGTTACGAGCTAAACATCACCGTTGGGAGGTTAGGTATTTATATACAAAGTTTTGTTGAAATCTGTTCAGTAGTTTAGAAGAAATTTCTTGATCGCCGCGAATTTAAGCGACAAATTACCTGGCAATACCGGCCGAATATAAGAAATTGTGAAGTCACGAATGACGGTGAAATGAAAAAAACTCGCTAACGAAGGTAAAAGCGAAAAATTATTTATGAGCTAAAATATCACCGTTTGGTAGTTAGGAATGTATATTCAAAATTGCGTTTATATCTGTTCAGTAGTTTGGAAGAATTTCTTTGATCACTGCGAATTTCGGCCTGCATCGCAATATAACTCACCCTATCGAAACTTTTATTCCTGTCAGCCGCTGGCACATGGACGCTCCAAGTTCTTGTTCCGGTGTAAATTAGAAGCTCTATGTCCGCTTTAGGTTCCGGTTGCCGGAGCGAAATGAGCGCCGAAATGGAATCTTGTGAAATTACCCGTCGAGCTTGGGGCGATCGTGGGGCGCGCGTGTTTGGTACCTGATACGTTCGGGACAGACACGGCCGAATCTGAAAAATGCGTTAAAAAAATGCCCCCTCCCTTCCCCCCTTTATGGGGGGAAGGGAGGGGGCATTTCAATCTCTGTACGCTATATT
>NW_025932236.1:21418-40712 GCF_000764305.2 Hyalella azteca | reverse complement strand
CACCCTTTTTTTTGGATGTAGTTAATCTGCAATAATACCAGACTAGCTAGAGCCTAGACCCTAGACACAGTAGACTTCCACCTGGTTCGATATGGAGCTAGGTAGGCATTTCATGATTTCAAGTCTGACTGTCTGACTGTCTGAGACTGAACTTATATTTTTCCATAGCTTTATCTAGTCTGTTCTTGAACGCCTTCATACTTGGAGCGCCAACAACTTAATTGCTAGGAATTGGAGACTATGGAGAGCCAGGAGAGGCTGTTACAATATTTTCTGGGTGTATTTTCTCTAACTTTAAAACAATTTGTACAAATAGGTAACTTTTGCAACTAGGGTAAATTTAAACTTGTTAATGCTTAACTTAAGAATGCTGACTATTTTGAATGTGCAGTTAATGGAAAATTACTATCTCAAAGACTCAATTCATTGTACCTAAATTTTACAGAGTTGTTTGGGACTTTGGGTGTAGAAACCTTATTGACAAAAAGTTGAATGCCTGTAAAATATATATATTCTCTGCTTTCTAAGGCACAAAGTAAATTTATAGAAGACAAACTCTTTGTACCTAATGGTTTTGTCCTTTATCTTCCATATTATTTCTAGCTTTTCCTTTGCATAAAATCAATGTTCATTACTAACATTAAAAAGTACCGTTAATTGGGGTGACTTCGGCCAACATTTATGATTTTGTTCTGCGTCCATTTGTTTATGTTGTAGTTGTGTTAGGTTATTGGAACAAAATGATATCCAATGTAGTTTTTCCTTATCTTAGTTATCTATCAATTGGAAACTGTTTTGTTTCATTAATTTTTTTATGTCATGCTTGATCAACACAATCTGAATGCCAAAGTACCCTACTGTAAAGAAAAAAAGCTAAGTGCAAATTTCAATATTTTGAAATACAAAAAAAAAAAAAATTGGAACCAGATTTGTTTCACTTATTTTGGTATCTTCCATAATGATTATATCAATGGCTATATATTTTTCACCAAATGTGATATATACCTATGCTTGAAAAATTAGCTGCTCCAAGTCACACTGTCACCCCATACCCATAGTAGCCTATATGGGCTAAATGGGGTGACTTTGGCCAGCCAATAAATGTTTAGAATAATGTATTTTTCTTCTTTTTCAGACAATATGCACAGTTATAAATGTAAATTAGATTCTGGATATATTTATATATATATATATATTTCCATATAGGATATATTCAGAGGAGTTGTTTAGGAGACTTAGGAGAGCATTGCAATTGATAGGAGATAGTGTTAGCCAAAGAGAAGCTGCTAACATTTGCAAAGTCCCATGTTCAACTTTGAGCGACCGATGTGCTGGCCACAGCCGTCATGTAAAAAATTTAGGACAGTCTACTCTTTCACCTACAGTGGTGTCAGATTTAGTATCCTAGATTATTCCAACTGGGGCTTCTTATTAGATGGTATGGATCTGCGTTTTTTGGTTAAAAATTACCTTGACAAACAGGGTTGTTCTTTATGTAAGTTCAAGGGTCCCACCTCTATCAAGCATCATCAGTTTTTTGAAGAATGTTCCAGATCCCATGGGGACTAGATTTTGCAAACTTTCATGTCCAGCTGCCATTAAAATCAACAAAAAGCTGCCTTAATGAAGCATATGATTCACAAATGTGAGTCCTTATCTTTGTGTTTCAATTTTTATAATACACAGTGGCATTGATTATCATTTTTAAAACACCCTACTTGGCCGATGTCACCCCGCTATTAGTTGAATTTGGCCATGAAATCATTTTTACTACATTTGTACTGTGTTTAATAATTCAAAATAAACATGACATGTGGCCGAAGTCATCCCATCACTGGGTGACATTGGCCACCCAGCTAATTTAAAAAAAAATTATTGAATAATAAAAGTGACATAATTTAGACATGACATATTTAAAGAAAAACATTTCAGTAATATATTTACAAATTTACAATCCCCAGCAACACCTCATTCCTATTTTGTAGGAATTTGATTGGCGGAAACTAGTGTAATTTGGCCAAAGTCACCCCAGTTAATAGTAGCAAGAAATCGTTAGAAGAAGCTGCAATCACTTTAAATTAGGAGATGAGAAAACAGATGTGTAAAGTTGTTTTAAACAAAGGTTTTATATCATGAACTTATTTCACCAGGAATAGCTGTGTGAGCAAACAAAATATGTGTTGTATTCAATAATAACTTTCGTAATTCAGATTTAATTTCATATTATTAGGAATCAATTGAAAATGTGTAATTTACATTTTTCAGTTGCACATAGATGTCTAGATTTAGTCTATTTTATGTGCACTGAAAATTTTTAGCTGAAACTTTATGCATTAACTCTGATACCTCTGGGTTCTAGCTTGTGATAAGTTGGTATGAATTTTTGTATTTTGATTAAGTTGGCAAGTTATATATATGGTTGTAGGATTGGAATTTTCCTACTCGTTCCTGAAATCTCGCAGCTCCAACCTAACAAATTTTTAATACATTTGGAATCTCACGGCCCGATTGTGCACTTTTATTAACAATTGAGATAGGAGGTAGTTCATCTGGCAGAAATCTTGCGGTTCTGGATGGAAATGGCAGGAAAGCTCCAGTCATGACCCTTTAGGTAGATGTTTTCCATGCTTGTATAATGGTGGCATGGGCAGTTCAATGGGAAATGGTTTTTATTTAAACCCAAGATTACATCATCATGTACTTTAAGGTTAGGTTCACCGTTCTCATCACTAAGTATGATTAGGTTATAGAAATTTAACAATTGACGATTAGTTTGATTATTATAATTTTATTGATTGAGCGGCAATTACTTCAATTTATTCAGGTTGTGACATAGCATCTCAAGCTTTTCTTGGAGTATTTGCTTATAAAAGTTCTTGTATGAAATAGGTTACAGCAAAAATTTTACAGAATGAAGGTTGCAATGAAGCCAATCTTCAACTGTGCAGCTCATATAACATAACCTAAGCATGGTGTCAAGGCTGTGGGATTTGAAAGATTCTAAACCCCACAATAGAGAAGGCAAAGTACATTGAGAGGTTTAAATTGATAGTATATGATAATTTAGTTTTAATTGTACAAAAATTTTTAGTTAGATGATAAGTTTTTTTGTTAATGTTTGCATTTTAGACTTCTTGCTACTTTGCATTATTTTGTTTGAGAAGAACTTGTATTCTTTCTTGTGCAATAGTGATGTGGCAGCAACAAATTATTATTTCCAATGTCTCAAAGAATTGTTCTCTGTAGTGTCTCTTCTAAAGCCTAAGACACTGCAAACGCAACCTGACCAAATTAAAGCAATTGACGATCAATGATAAAATTGTAACAATGAAACTAATACTCAATCAATTAAATAAAACCTAATCAACTAAACCATTTCACAAACTCCAATTGTCACAGAACATGAGAATGAGGTTAAAATCTACAAAAAATGCACTACCTAGACACAAGCAAGAGTTTCTCAAGAGTTCAAGTGTAAGCCTGCAAGGTTTCATTTTAATGCATTTTAAATTTTTTGGTCAGTGTGATCTGGATAACCAGTCACAAAAATGTCTGATTACTGAATAATGAGCTGCCATATTACTTAGGGATAAAGCTGAAATTGAAAGAGATAAGTCATGATCTAAACACTTGCAAAAGGTTCAAATCAGTTTTGGCTTGTGATTTTACAATGATCTGTTCAGCAATCAAAAGAATTAATTAGGCACTGCAATTTCTGACAAGTATAGCCTTATGACTTGTGCAATAATATGCACTTGTGTTACCTTGCACTTGTGTTACCTTGCACTTGTGTTACCTTGCACTTGTGTTACCTTGCACTTGTGTTACAAAACCCTTCACCTGCCTGATAATGTATGTTGTATATTCGAAATGTTGCATTCCATTAAAATGTCATTTGGTAACCTGCTTTTTGATCTTGCGCTTTATTATGTATGAAAATATTAACTTTTAATGTAAAACATGTTTTTTGGTATTGTTTTAAAATTCTTTATAGATATATATTTTTTTGTTTTTACAAATGTTGATCATATGAGAATAGCGGTTATATGTTAGAATGCATTATAATCACAAATGTGTATAATGAACATTTTGAAATTTAGTATGGATGATGTTTATCAAGGTATTTGGAATAAATTGCTCTCATTAACATGATTTTTATGTAATTCATCATCAGTGAATGTGTCATGAGAAAATTGTTGACTGTTGAAGTGAATCTGTTTATGTGCCATCCCCACAACAAATGTGAATGGGTATTTTATTTTAAAAATTGGTATTTTTTATTTTATTTATGTGTCAGGTATACTAGTTCACATATTCTGCTGTAGAATCCCATGCATCATTTATTGGGCGGAACCATTCTCCCAACTCTCCCCAAGCCAGACGAGTCAAATGTTGCTGAATGCTTGATGACTCCTGGCTAAGTTAATATTGTAAATTTTTTATGCAAATCCCTTAGTGAAATTGTCTTGTTGGATGCCAGATTTGCTTGTAGGTTTTCAATTCCTTTGCATTGCTAACTGATGTTATATGAAGTATTTTCTGATGTGCAGATATGCTACATTGCTTCTGTGGTGCTGCAGTTTGTGCTACAAAATTAATGAATTTATTTATGGACTAATATTGATGCAATGTGCATCATTAACTTCTGGCAGTTTGATGAGCAATTTTAAATCCTTTCAGCCATGACTAGCTTGCTCAAGGAAACATATTCATCTGCTGAATTGTTTGACAATGGTAAGTTGGCTAGGTAGCATCTTGATAAGGGCTATTATTTTTTCTTTGAAGTTGACTTTCAAATGAGGCATCATTAATTATGTGGGTAAATGCTAAAGCTTCATCAAGTTGCAGGACTTGTGCAATGGCATCCTACAAATAATTTTACTGTCTTCAACTGCTACCGTACAATATATTACTTGAGTTTAACTATTCCCTCTTAAGGTCATTTGATTACTTGAATTGTAAATTAAACGAGGAATTTGCTGCCAAAGAAATTTTTTACAGATTTACAATTTTTTAATGAAAATGAATCAGAGACCATCTCCATTCAAATGAATAATTTTGAATGTTGAAGTTTACCATTAAAATATGAAACCTAAACTGGCAGGACAAATTATGAGCTAAAAATTACTATATATCACTCACAAAAGATGTATTACTTGCTTATTCATTTCATTCATTATTGGCATTATCTGTTGGGAATTATGTAGAATTAATTATGTATGTTGAAACCAGTCAAATCAGATATCTCATAATTTTTTTAGTACTAGTTGAGGTATTTTTATTATTGACGTGGCAAATCTTTTTTTTTTTTATCTGGAGTGTATTTTGAATTAAACAATATTGATATGTGATATTTTTATATTAAAACAAATCTGTCTTACTCAAACTGGTATTTTGCTACTCTGAGCATATTTGTAGAAATTCTATGATACGGTATTTTCAGCTTTTTTCTCTTGAAAGATCTAAATAACATTTTTTTAATTAGGGTATTTCTAAAGTTGCTTTCATCAGTGCTTAACTTTTGATATTTCCCTACTTTTAGATGGCATCACCTGGACTACAGTCATCAAGGAAGAAAAGTCTATTGTTGCAGAAATTCTTGAAACTTTTGATGGAGTTGATGATGGTATCATCGAGCTCAGTGTCACAGATGACTGCCAAATCATCAGCTCGCATATTCAAGAACCAACAACATCCATCAAGAGAGAAGCCGATGATATCATTTCCATCAACAATTCCAGTGATTTTGTTGAGTTCAAAAGTGAAATTCCTGGTCTTGAGAACCACGATATAGATTGGGATAGTCAAATGAACCAAGGTTTAGGAGGCAAGGTGTCAAATAGGGCTAAAAGTCTCACTAAGAGTGGCTTATTGAGAAAAGTTGGCTATAAAAAATCAAAAGCAAAAAAATTATTGAGCAGTGCCAAACCGCATAATAATAGTTACAACGATGATTCATACCTTATGAAGATTGCGTCTCAGAAAGAACATTATGATCATTTTCTGTTCAGTCATATTAGTGAAGAAACAAACTCTGAAGATCAAATGATTACCGTGGTAGCAGACGATAGCAGTGAGAGTGACTTGCAATACTTTGAGACGTGTGAACTTACTGACAATGGTGACGGCATGCAGTCCTCCTTGCAGATCGAGTATGGTTCAGGGGTGGACATTTACGAGAGTGTTGAGGCTTATGACAGTGACACTGAATTCAAGGAGCCAAAGTCAAAGCGCCGAGTTTCAAAAGGTGTTAGGACACGATGCAACAGGTGTGCCATGCAGTTTTCCTCAAGAAGTGAGCTGGTACATCACCGTAAGCTCATCCACCGTAATACTTTTACCTGTGATTTATGTGGTGCTGTGTACAAGAGCGCATTCAAGTACCACTGCCATATGGGTGGTCATGATAATAGGTTCACTTGTGGGCAATGCAAGCGCACATTCCAGCGCATCACAGGCTTCAAGAAGCACATGCGCTACTGTCATAAAGTGGCCAACCCGAACATTTGTGTGGTGTGTGGCTTGTGCCTCACGAGCTTCGCTGGTTTAGACACTCACATCAGAGAGGAACACCCTGATGATTACAGACTAATCCATTCTTTCTTCAAGCAATGCACTCACTGTAGGTATCAATTCATGACGGAGTTGTCGTACCTCAATCACATCAAGAGTGCACCCTACACTTGTTCCGAGTGCCATTTAAATTTTGAATGCAATAATAAGTTGAGCAGCCACATGAGCTTCAAGCACAAGCCTCAAGTTTGTGCTCGTTGTGGCAAGGAGTTTGATGCTTTCGATCAGTACACCTACCACGTCCGCTACCATCACACAGACAAACACATCAAGTGTCCTTACTGCGAAGAAAGGTTCCGCGTGCGGTCGCGACTGCTCATACACATCGACGTCAACCACACTGACGGCCATAACTATAAGTGCAATCACTGCGATTACACCGCCAAAAATTATGCTTCTGTAAATAGACACCGTCGTATTGCCCACATGCCGAAAAGCGAGACGCACAAAAACGTGTGCGAAATCTGCGGCAAGTCTTTCCTAGTTCTATCCCGTCTGAAGGTCCATATGAAATCTCACTCTGACGCCAAGCCGTACGTGTGTACAGTGTGTGGACGAGGCTATAAGTTTCAGTATTTACTTAAAAGACATCATCGTAACCCTGACATTTGTTTGCGAGTCTTATTCCCTAACGGAACGAGACTGGAGAGGAAAGGAAGGCGAAGGTGTGACATGTGCCAAATAGACTTCGGGTCTCCTGACGAGCTCGCCATACATATGGTACAGGTGCACAAAGTAAAGATAGAAACCAAGGAGGTCAGAGAAGATGATATGATTATTGACGAATCTGATCAAGAAGTCATCGTGGAAGACAAAATGACCATTCAATTGAAGGTTGACAGCGAATCACGTGATCTCTTGGAGCCTAGTAATGTCATACGTGTAACCGATGAAGAAAATTTGATTGAAACTGAAGAGGTAGATCAAAAAGAATTCTCTAAGACTGAAGATCAAACTGTTGACTCAAGAGACAGCTATGTGTCAGATATACCGCATGTGGAAACACACATACGATCGAGCAGTAGCGATCAAGAGGGCAGCAATGATCAAGAAAGTGCTTCTTTCGCACTGCTATCCAAGTCATGTATGGAGAGTGAGAATGTGAAGTACAGAAGAAACAAATCTCAGCAAGACCAGCAAAATCTCGACAATTATTCTGTTTCTAACTCCGGAGAATTAAAAAGACCGACGCATAACACTAATGTACATCGGCATCGCCTGGCTGAGACACAAAAAATTCGAGGAAGAAGAAAATTATCTGCCACGTAGGCTGTCAGGCGAATGCTAGTTGAGCGATATCTCGGTTTCTGATAAAGTTTTTCTAATGATGTAAAGTGCTTAAAAAGAATACGTGTATTTTAAATGCGTTAATACTCCTGTTCCGCATTTTTTTCATTAAGTGTGTTCTAGAAATAGTTCTCCTAGTCTTAAATTAGCCACCGAGGACGCATGGATTTGTATTCGTCAGCCATCTGGCGTGTCTCACATGTGAAATATTAATATTATTCCACTATAAGAATCATAATTACTGAATTAGGAATGACTAATTTACTCTAAATTAGCAGGTCAGTATCAGTATTGTTTCTGTGCTTGAAAACTATGCGATCAGAACGTCATTTGCTTTGTCAAGTTAGCATTTCCCGACTCAACAGCACAGTTACAATTACATCCACATTTACCCACTAAGACTCTCTTATACCCAGAAATTACATGCTCTTATGCCTGGGCAGTACATACACTCTTACTCCATGCATTATACCCTCCTATTACATGTGCTTACACTCTCCTATTACATGCGCCTATACCCCAAAACCTTGATGGCAGATTTTATTGCGTAATTTTTATACTAGATTTTGCTCTATGCATGTTTCTGTCTCATTTATTGTGGACACTTCTTGCCAATGTTTAACATACACGAGTTGATCGAGTTGAGGAGTGGAAGATGCCTTCAAATGTTTGGTGCGCTAATACCGTAGTACAGCTGTTTGAACGCGAAGATAAATCACTATATCTGCTTTATGGGTCCTTCAGTTTGATTGTTTTTCTCTTTATCAGTACTTAACCTTCTATTAATACATTTTTAACTATTTTTGTCTTCATTTTTCTCATGGATTTAATGGTCAATTTGACTGATGTCAAAACACATTGATATCATCGATTGTACGCCTCACTCGAGAGAATTTTATTGTCGTTTATCTTGACTGCTTGTTGCTATAGTTGAAATAGCGTTCTCTTAACGGAAGTACCGGTATTCAATTTCTGTAACGGCATTAACCTTCAGTAGTGAAATAGTAAAACGCATGAAATATTTTTTTCTTTGAGCTCTAATGATGCAATCGGTTGATGACTTGATGCACATGGAACACTTGTGATCGAATTTTATTCGAGAACGTCCTCTTTCCATGGGATAATGAGCACTTCCGTCATACAAATCGTCAAGAAGGCAAGATTTTATCAGCCTCACAGGTGTCGTTTACCACGATGATGCAGAAATTGAAACATTGACGGGTATCTAGAATACTATATACTTGCCTTCCAGGACAGAACCCGCTTTCTCAAAACATCCTGCACTTGGTGTGTAAATTTTAGGTTGTATACTGAGCCAAGGCAAATCGAAGGGGTTAAACAGTATACTAATTGTTAGCATTTATTAAAATTTTAATTTACAGCGGTTATGCATGAAATAGTTGCTAGCGAGTGGAACTGAACTCTTATGTGTGCTGTAATGCTTAATAAAACGTAATTATCGGCATTAAAACACCAGCAATATCTCGTTTGTATTCCAGATTTATATTGGTACACTTGCACGACTGACATTACCGAACCAAACGGTGCATTTGTACTTACGTCGCGGGTGATTTGAATCGTTACAGTTGCGTTCCTCGAGATATTAAAGAAACTGATTCGACTATAATGTGAAGCGCACATAATGAAACTTTCAATTTGAAGCGAGTAGTTTGGTTTCGGTAACTTGAAGTGACGAGATAAATTTTAGCGCAAACAGACTTTGTCAGTAGACCAAATTTTGAATAATTTCCGGTATAATTCAATGAATAATGCCTTTCTCAGGCGTTTATTTCTTACGACCTCCTCTTTCTTTCAATTGCATCTGCACGATGCAGTTGGGCCCAATGTTGTAGTAGGCGAGGGTCAAAGAATCTTTGAAGAACATGCCATCCTTGACGAGCTTCTGTTTGGCTGGCGGGACTCCCGTCTGCGCGTGCACGAAAGACTTGAGCGCCGACACGTTCTCGGCGAGACTGAAGGCGGCCGCCAGCGTCTGGCCGTTGAGTTGCCACTCCGTCTTGTCGGCGACTTCTGGCATGACGACGCGGAACTTGACGATGCCGGGGTACCGTCGGCCCCACTCCGACACTGAGATGAGAGATTCCTCAGTGCGAGCCCTCTTGGCCGAGGGACCTTCATCGTCATCATCCGCTCCTCCAACGCCTCCTGATGGAACCATGTTCCCCGGAACACTCATGTTTGCTGTGGCACCCATATTCCCTGGAGCACCCATATTCCCTGGAGCGCCCATGTTCCCGGATCCACCCATGCCGATGGGTGGCCCGGGGCGTTGTTGCATGAACCCTCCCATTGGCCCGGGCCCAGGCATGAAACCGGGTCTCATCATCACGGGGGGCCTGGGAACCATCATCACGCCAGGGTTAGGGTGCATCATGGGGGGCATGGGTCCACCGAACTGCATGCGCATCATGGGTTGCTGCATCCCTTGTGGGTTACCCTGCATTGGCCCCATCGTCATGGGCGTCATGTTGGCCGTGGTGCCCATGTTTGTCTGAGGAGGCGGCGGTGCGGGTGGTCGCTGTATCCCTGGTGTAGGTCCAGTTCCTGGAGGACCGGGAGGTGGGGGAGGCTGGGGCCTCGCTTGAGGAGGCGGTGGAGGAGGCGGGTTTGCAGGGGGAGGAGGTTGAGGGGTTGGTGGAGGAGGGAGAGGAGGTTGCTTTTGTGGCGGTGGTGGGGGAGGTTTAGGACCAGTATTCCCTTCCAATGTTTTAGGTTTCGGACCAATCTTCTCTTTCTCTTCATCAGGTAACAAACCCTTAACTTGATGAATCTGCCGAATCTGTTCGTTGATTGAGATGTTGGCTCGAGCAGCCCGGGTTGCGGACTCCATGGACGCAGTGTGTCCATCCCACGTGACTTTTTCGGGCTCTTTTCTCTCCTCTTCTCCGATCTTACGACCAATGATTGTTTCCTCATCTCCAGCACCGAAAATATCTGTACGCCGCTCAGCCAGCAACTTGAGCGATGACCGCACTGAGTCGCCAGCAGCAAAGACGTTGTCTTGAGACGAGGATTCTTTTTCCTGCTTTTTCTTCGTCTCAAGCCACCTGGGATCAAGCATATTAATCTTGAGATGCTGGTCCACCTTTTCTGGAGCAATGCGTTCTCCTGTGATGGGCGATACGAGGAAACGATCGGATGAACGCGCCTCTTTGGCTCGTTCTTGTTTGGGGTCATAGTCCCTGACGATGACCTGACTTGGCTTGGGCGGTTCAGGTGCAGGCTGTGCTGGTTGTGACACAGGCAAGGGAGGAGGCATTCTCCTGGCATCGTCAGTCGGTGGAGGAGGCGGTGAGGCGGCTTTGCTCTTGTCATCGTCACTGTCGGATTCGTCTTCATCATCGGAATCATCACTGCTACTGCTACTCTCCTCCTCCATGTCCTGCACCTGCGTGTCGTCCTGCTCTCCTGGAGCTCCGCGACCGTTCGGAGCGTCACCTTCCTCTTCCTCGTCGCTACCCAAGACCATGTCAGAGTCTGGAGGAAGCCCTTCGTCCATCCGGTCCTGTGCCAACACACGTCGACCCACCTCCGAAGGTGTGGTGGGTGGCGGAAATGTGCCCACTTCCCAAGGCTGGTAGTCTATAGTCTCCACAACTGAGAACCCATGCCAGTCAATCGAGGCGTACTCCAGACGCTCTTTCTCGAGCGCTTCTTCATGCTTCTTTTTGAGCGCTGCTTGGTGGCGAGCCCAATCCAATCGCGCTTGCACCTGAGAAGGAGATGTGAGGTCAACTATAGAATAACTAACTGCGACTTCCCTTCATGCAGTAAATTATTCAATGGACCCGGCACTGCAACGAAATTAATCTCAAGTCTGTCGGATTCATCATAAATTATTATCTTAACAATATACAGGAGTGCATAAATGGGTCGTAAGCAGGCTTGTCATACCATCGTGTAAACAAAAAATAACAGAACATTTTGAACAGATGTGAAGAGAACAGATTATTTTTTCAAATTACGACGCCATCACGATTTGTGGACAATTTCGAGCCAATGAGGTCTGAGGTCAGGTAGGGGATCATATTTAATAGATGATATTTTACACATTACTTTTTTCATGAATCATTATAATTCATTTTTAAAAATATATACTACATTTAAAGAACAATATACTACCCTAACTGCTCGCTGAGTAATGAAGTTGGCAAATTTGAATGTAAACACAATCAAAGCTATTTATCATTGTAATGAGCCCTCACCTGCTTGTAGACTTCCTTGCTAGACTCGGCTTCTTTAGCAAGTTTTTTGAGGAGATCTTTGGGCGGAATGAGGACCTTGGTGTACTGCTCGAGCAGCTTCGTGAAGTACTGGAAGAGCGAGTGTTGGGGGCGCAGGAAGTCGAACTGAGGGTTGCGCTGCTCTCTGTTCATAAGCGTCGTAAGGAACTGGCGGCCGTTGCGGGCTACAAACTGAGCCGTCAGCCGCACCTGTGCCAGTAATTAGTCAATTTCTAGTGGTAATTTGTGAGTATAAATGTGCTTAATAGAAAGGTAATTTTTAAAAATTAGTACCCTTCGTTTCATACTTAGTATAAATCAATAGTTACTCAACACAAATAAATCTATAGATATTTTAATTTAGAACAAACGAAAATTGATGATAGATACTAGTCGCGAGATATCGTATATGGTTATAAAACGTTTTATTTACTCAACACATAAAAATAAAATAACATTGAATGACTTGGCAGACGAGAAGTTGGCATAGCGAATTAGAAGAGCACTGCAAGTTTTTCGTCTCATTTCATACTTTGAAAGTAATCGAAAAGAGATTACTTACAAATAATGCAACTTCAGCACAAAGTACCACAGCCGAATAAAAAATAACAAAAATTGCAAATAGCAGCTTCATAAGACTTAAATATACAGAAGGTAATTAAAAGCAACTGAAAATGTCTGATAATAATTAAAATATTATGATTGACTTCGGACATAACGTTTAACGTGACGCTTTCGATCTTGATAAAAATCAAGCATACTAAATGTTTGTAGTATTTGCAGATAGGAAAAATATCTTGGAAATATTCAATACAACTGGAAGTACTTTAGGAAAAAATTTAAAAATGTCAAAAAGTTAACTCGGCACATGATATCTAGAGATGCTAAGAAGAATTAGCATTTCTCTCACAGGAAGATGTTTGTCAAAACCACGGTAATGTTTCCAAAAATGTACAGACCATTTCACGTCATTTGAAATTAAAAAAAAACATCAAGCAAATTTATCAAAACTTCAATATATCAAATATATATATCATAATATATCAAATTATCAAAAACATCATCAATATATCTCAATAATACAAGGAAAATCTTGCTAACATAGTGTCAGGTTCAGTATCATTTTAATTATGAAAATTTCAATAGGTATTAGAAAAACAAAATAACTGGTAAAACAAAAGCTTGAGAGTAGTTATCATGGCAGTCTGACCACGTCAAGATCATAGCTGGAGATGCTGGGTGGGTCAGCAATGAACTCGAAGTCCGGTGGTGGTTCCTTGGGCGGCTCCTTGGCTGGAGCAGCGCTCTCCTGCACCACGGAGCGCAGCAGCTCCTGCTGCTTCTGCTGCTGCGCCGCCGACACCAGCGTGCGCGTTGGGGGCTCCTTGCCTGTAATACAGCAGCGTTAAGAGATCTGATGATGGTGAACTAGTAAGCTGACAGACGGTGCACTAGTAAGTTGACAGACGGTGCAATAGTAAGTTGACAGACGGTGCACTAGTAAGCTGACAGACGGTGCACTAGTAAGCTGACAGACGGTGCACTAGTAAGCTGACAGACGGTGCACTAGTAAGCTGACAGATGGTGCGCTAGTAAGCTGACAGACGGTGCACTAGTAGGCTGACAGACGGTGCAATAGTAGGCTGACAGACGGTGCAATAGTAAGCTGACAGACGGTGCACTAGTAAGTTGACAGACGGTGCAATAGTAAGCTGACAGACGGTGCAATAGTAAGCTGACAGACGGTGCAATAGTAAGTTGAAAGACGGTGCAATAGTAAGTTGACAAATGGTACTTCAGTGCTTTGACAAATGGCGCACAAGTGGCTGAATGTGACGAACTTTAGGGATCTTTCCTAATTCTTAAATTTATCCAGTACATAACTCATGCCAGCAATCATAACTTGAATTGAAACCTTTATAAAAAATACAAAATAAATTCACAGCCCAAGAGATAACGTATTACTATTGGCTCAGGGAGATAATTATTAAATTTAAATAAAAACAAATGCAGGGAGAAAGAGAGCGTAAAACATACTTTGAAGGATGAAGATATATGATCAAAGGCACGTTTAAGAAAAATTTACTCAGATGTGCATTCTTCATTTTTGAAAAAATGTTGATCATTTCAGGAATTTTGCACAGCAAGAACTACCCATCCATATGGGAAAAGTATTTCCTCCTTTTGATGTGATCTACTCGAACGTAATTTTATGCTTCATCAATTCATTTTTACTTGAGTGATTTACACTAAAACTGGAGCTATTGACATTCAGAACATTGGCTATGAATGAATGGTTATAAATCTACTGACAATTGTAGTAGGAAGTTTGCTCAATGATTTACAAAAATGTTGAATCAATTATGTAGAGAATACAATGGAACATGCCATACTTAATAATGCAACGAATTCCATCATTCCATGTCAGACTTTGCAGGTAGTAGTAAAAAATTGTAGGTAGCAATGTATCTGCACAATCTTAGTGTTTAGGACTATGTAGCAATGTATCTGCAAGAAACTGTGAACACTTTCTTCATTGCAAATTTGTCTACCTTATCGATGAGATTTGATTCTAAGTATATAGCGAGTCTCACTTGGGAGCGGTTTGCCGGCACGGCAGTCCTGAACCTTGTGCTGGTAATAAGCATGGTATGGGTCTCCTGGGTTCAGGAAGTTGAACTTGGGGTTGTTCTGCTCGTTGATGCGAATACGAGACTCGAACTCCACTCCATTGCGGGCCACAAAACTGGCAGTCTTGTCCACAATGTCTGATGGTCATGTGCATAAGGAATCTTTTACCTGCAAGCTCAATGTTGTATACAAATAATGAGAATACAAATATATTCTAGTAAAAAAATATCCATGGTTCAAAGTTAAAAATGATAATGATACCTACTTGCTAACTCTACCTACCACACAAACTCAAAACGAATTCACAGCTCTCATGGCTGAAACAACAATTTTATTAACAAAGTAATAAAAAGCAGTGCCTTAAAAATTTTATTAACTGACAAAACTACAATGTGTAAGTAAATTAGGTAGGCTCAAAGCCTTATTATATCAATTTTTGTTTTTTCATAAATTCAAACTACTTTGAATGAATTCAAAATTTAACAGTACACAAATTGATTATGAAAACAACAAATTGAATTAACACATATATAGTAAGGTCCATTTTCAATTAGTACACTACCTTTTAGTTACCATTTATTAGAATTTAGCTAGCCACATGGTCAAATATTTAGTGTCTTGTATATTATTATTAGAATTGACCATAGCTTTATACACTTATCTCAAGACTGATGCCTAAATCAACATCACTAATGTATTTTTACACAAATAAAAATTGCAGATATAGATCTTGTCCCTAAGGCATACTATGTCAGGTAACGAATGATGCTCTGAAACCAGTTATGCATCATTGCCCAATCTCAAGTGATTAATGATCATGCCACATTCATTCAAGCCTTGAACTCAAATGTCTAGTGGCATGATACATGGTCACCAGCAGACATAGGTATTATTACTGACACATTAAATGAATAACAAAAAATTGGTTCACAGTTTAGCTCAAATTTAGAAAAGTGCAGACAAATAAAGGATACTCCTCACTTCTGGAGGAGGATAAATGAAGCCAATCACATTTTTCTTCTCATCTGATGGGTTTGGAGCAACAGGCCCCTCAACTGGTGCCATTCTGGAAGGTGTGTTCTAACTTTCCACTGATGGCAGTACCTGAAAATTTTCACGTATGAATACATTTTTCAAGAGCAAACAATATATTAACAAGTAAAAAAAACTACACAAAAATATTTCATCAATTGAATTTAAGGCAACTGTCCAAAGATAGATATAACACCATTATTTAGCACTTCTCTTTTGCATACAATAATATGCATTTAAAAATTACTTTTTAAAGACAACACTTCTGAACAATCCAGTGTCTTGGATGTAATGCATGTACAATGAATTTCTCATTTTATTTTCAAATATTAAAAAAATTGTTTTTCAAAATTTTTAAAGATATAAAAATTTTGTAAACTATCAAAATTATTTATTCTATCAACTGATTCATGCATTGTCTCTGACTTTATGCAATTGCGCACAATTTCAGATCAATTGGACAGGTCAAATTGTGTCATATATGGATTAAGATTTGTAGCAGACAAAATTACTGTCAAATGGGGTAATAATGGATGGGCAGGGTAATAAGGGACAGTCCTCCAACATTTTGTAGAAATGTTGTAGCAGCTAAACTAATAAAAATATTGCAAAACTAAAAATAGTGGCATAAAGTTCAACATTTTTACTATCTATTCAGTATAAAGCAAGTCGAGAAATCATACATTTATTACCTGTGAAAAATCCCTGAAAAAGTGTGAAAATTGAGATTTTGGAAAAGTACCGTCAACCGGGGCAACTCAGGACTGGCGGGGCAACTCGGGACGCACCTCTGACACGTCGTAAAACAGTCATAGTAGGGAAACTAATTGGATGACCCCAGCATGAATCAAAAACACAGCCCAAGTCACCCCAGTTGACGGTAATTAATGTTTATGGTAATATCATATCAATGAAGGAAAAACTAGTAAAAGTCACAGAAAATGTTGTTTATTCTACCTCTACATTGTCTACAATGAAAGAGGAGGACTTCAGAGTACTGTTAGTAATGGATGAGTACGCTCTGCATGGTTCAAATATTTTAAATTAAGTTTTATTCCCAGTGTCCGGAGTAGCCCTGTTCGACAGAGCTACTCGGGACACTCTTTTTTTTTGCTTCTGGAACCTTAGGAATAGCATATGGAATTTTTTTTAAGATGCCATTCGATAGCCCTCGCAAAGAGCTATAAAATGAGCCTAAACTTGTTTATGAAATGTTTCATCCTAAGAAGTTATTAACAAAAAACGCTCAAAACCGTCCCGAGTAGCCCCGGTTGACGGTACCACTGCTAAGGTCAATAGCAGAAAAAATACTTGTCATATTGAAAAATTTTAATTACATAAAAGTTGCACACGGGTGTTGGCTTAAAAACATGATTGACAGAATTTGCATATCTCATTCCAAAAAAAATGGCAGCCATTTCTGCAAAAACGGGGTAATAAGGACATCCCGCATGGGGTAATATGGGACATCCCTAAAATTACATATACAGTAGAACCTTGGTTAGCAAAGGCTCCAGTTAATGAAAAAATCAATCAACAACAAAGAATTTTGATTACACTTACCTCGCTCAGTGAAAAAAATTTCATTCAACAAAAAATTACAGCATCAGTCATCACAAAATTGTGCATAGAATGTCATAGATAGAATTGAGCACTGGGCAACAAAGAATGAAAAGTAGGGTAAACGCGGTATATTCCGACATCATGGGTAATTCCGTCACCTCTCTAGTTTTTCCTTTATATTAAGCTTTGTTTTAGTGGGAAAATATTGAGATCCAAAGAGAGACAATGCACGCTACCCAGTGAGATCATCGAAAAATGTGTCAAATTTGACAGTTGACCTTGCTCTACCAAATAGTGAATAACTATTTGTACAGGAAGAATATTATGGTTTGAGACTTTTAAATACGTCTGTGGATATATTAGGAATCCTTTAAGTATACTTGTATTTGCTGATTTCAAGTGGTAAATAAATTAACAGATGATTAAGTTAAGAGATGGATTTAGACACATGAAAACTAATTCCGTCACAACTTGAATTGGACACACACAGATCGTTCCAAGCTATGTACAAAAATTAAAATTTGCTTAATTAAAAGCTTAATAGTTGTTAATTGAAAGCGTAATTAAGTAGTGTTCAATATTCATTAGTGTTCTAATTCAAAGCTGTGTTGTATTCCAATACAGCTCACACAGTGAACGGAATTCGAACACGTGGATGACGGCATTATGTATCAGTAGAATTTGAAGCGCGGACGGAATATGCATCACCACGTGCCGAATATAGCCACACACAGTGTCGGAATATAGGGATTTGGTAGGTTTGCATTCGAAAGGCTTTTAAATAAATATGGCACTATTTTGTGACATTTCATCGTTGCTGGCGCATAGTACGGTGTTTTGCAAGTCACATAAAGCAAACAGAACTCGAGTAACGCATACGGTTATTTTTTTATAGATTTTATTTCTCGATGCGTCCTTAATATGATTAACTTAATGTGTCGGAATATACCACGTTTACCCTAATTAACATAAACTAAGATTTATTTCCCTCAAAAATATGATGGTTGTCACTAAAATATTCCTTCCTGTTTCAGGTATGTTTTTTACAATTTTTTCTGTTATAGTGAAATCACTTGACTTGATTAAAATTGTGCAAAATTACAAGCCATCCTGTAAGTCTCAGTCAGTGTAAGCTTACAGATACAGAAGAAATGTTACATTGCTGCTGATATGAAGCTTGCAGTGGACAAGGTCATTGTCAATGCTCCATGGCTTGTCCATGGATACAGTAATATCACATTAATAATACGGTAATTAATGAATATGGTAATATCATGTCACCAGTGGTCTACTTATAGTACCGTAATCAAAATTGAACTTGTGGGAGAGTCTAAAAAACTCTCTGCTTTGCCACTATGATTAATTTATTATGTACCATTGTACCACTTCAGAGTCAACTTGTTAAGGTGTCGGAATATGGTGTGTTTACCCTAGTTGTTTTCCACGCTAGACACAGGTGATTTTTGAAATTCACAGGTAAAAATCAGTTTTTTCCTTATTTGACACTGAACAATTTTGAAAAAGGGCATGGCAATGGGTGAAATTGGCTAGATTCCTGCAGCCCACTTACCAGGAAGTTTCTCTATAATTTTTCACTTTCAAATTTCAATTGGATTGTACTAGCCTACCTAGGGTAAACGCGGTATATTCCGACATCATGGGTAATTCCATCACCTCTCTAGTTTTTTCTTTCTATTAAGCTTTGTTTTAGTTCCATGTGTTTGTTGATGGTTGAAATGGTGAGGTCATACATTTGCGCATCAAACTACTGCCAAAACACTAGGTCTTAGCCATCTAGCGGGAAAATATTTAGATTCAAAGAGAGACAATGCACGCTACACAGTGAGATCATCGAAAAATGTGTCAAATTTGACAGTTGACCTTGCTCTACCAAATAGTGAATAACTGTTTGTATAGGAAGAATATTATGGTTTGAGACTTTTAAATACGTCTGTGAATATATT
>NW_025932236.1:0-21138 GCF_000764305.2 Hyalella azteca | reverse complement strand
TTTGGTGTGATATCGAAAAGTTTGTTGGTATTGTCCAATCGTGAGATTTTTAAGATTCTGGATGTGTTTTATTTTTATTTTAGAATGTATTCATTGCAAAAATGTGTCCGCTAGCCTACAGATAAACGACTAGTTAACTTGATTCGGCGTTGGCAACACGGGATTGGATTTCAAACCACGCGCGATTTCGGAAGAGCGGCAGGCAGTTTCCAATGAGCTCAGTTTATATGATTTCACTGCAGTGGAAGGTGAGGTGGTGTAACGCGGTGGTAGGGTTGATTTTTCGATACGTTTTCATATATTAACATGAGAATATATTAACTATACAGAATTCCACACTGTGGACCGTGAGAATGTTCAAGATCTCTTACAAAATCCGTGCAATGGCGGTTCGGTGTAATTCCGTGAGAATTTTGAAAAGCAGTACTCCTGAGTCCTGATCATTACCTTAAATTTCCAATCGGGGCTCATGGTCATGGACTTCTAGTTTTACATGCAATTTATAAATTCATAGTGGCCACTGGCCAATAGACCAACAAGAGGTTTTTTGGAAACTATTTCATTATAAATTTGCTAGGTAATCTAGTTCAGAATTTTTTCCATATCTAGCAGACTAGCCTATGTATGTTACAGTATGTACAGTATGTTTAGGATAATGCTGCCTTTGGTTTTAGCAGAATTGTAATTTTTTCTGCTTATTGCTGAAATCCTGCACTGAGCACTCAGCAGGCTGCAGCTTTCCTCAGAGGTTCAGCCCTCTTCCTCAGGCTCTCAGCATCTGCATTCTGCAACATATTTTAAAATTTCAACAAATTTAGGAGCGCCCAGTCAAAATGTCAAATCGCAGCTGAAATGCTGAATCGCGCGCTTCGGCACTTGTAATTTTATTTTACCATAACTTACCACACTGTGTAAAAACTTTGGTTAAAGACTTAAGGTTGATTTCGATTTTCGACACAAATTTATATCATCAGTCGACAGTCATTACTAAACGAAACGTTGCAGCAACAAACAAATTTGCACTGCAGTGGTTTGGGCGGACTGGAGAGGTTCTTTCCGCTTTTGATCCGCTTTTAATAAATTCATCAATAATATCAAAGCATTGAAAGTTAAAATATGCTACTCTGAATAACACATTGTGTGATTGCCAAGAAAATATAAAAAAATTGTACCTACACAATGCGAAATCAAGATGAATCCAAGCAAAATATGTTTTGTGTCACCTCAAGATTAAGTTTCAATAAAAAAATTTCTGCCAGGTTAAGGGAATATTAGCTGCGTCAGATGATTCTTTGAATGTCAGGAAATTCATTGAACGATATTATTGTTATGCGACCAACAAAATTAATTTCAGTAGGGCACAATTATGGCTAACATGGCTTATTAGCCACATAGAAGAAGCATTCCATCTAATTGTAGGACAACTGCGGTTATGAAAATAATTGAAATTTTATTGGTATATTGCCACATCACCTGTATTGTTATATTTCCAAATGATATATATTGTTTACAATAGATCAATCTATTAACAACTTTTCGGAGATATTCAGAAATCCAAATAGGTATGGTGTATCAGGAACTAATGAAATATAATAGAAATCGGTATATAAAAAAAATCTACAATATTAATTGGCGCCCTTTCTGTGAGTAGCTTCGTCAACAGTTCACGATACGATTCTTTAGAAATGCTAGACTATAGGATACCTATCTTGAAGTTCGTTTGAAGCTTCAAGACTTTAGGATATATTGAAGCTCGTTTCCTCATTTTTTTTGGAAAACAAATTATATTCAGCTGTTCGGCTCTACATTGCTCGCCTAATGGCTTAATTAAACTGAGCGTTTCTGCAACTCTTTTCTCCAACGATCAGTCAATCGCCATGATTTTCCTAAGCACATCGAAAGTTGTAGCAGAATTTTCAGCATTTGGTTGTTAATAGATGATCCCGGATAAATTTCAGCGCTTAAGTACACGTAGCGGCCGATTACAAGTCTGCGATTGGTGAGCTGCCAGTGATGACAGAGTTGATAACTCTTAACTATTTTTTGAGAGTACGACCCCAGGCCAGAATCAGACAGAAGTGATCACTTAACCCAGTCTATACATAGTTAAAATGTCTGATACGACACATTTTATTTTATTTCTGGGCTTGACTAGAGCAGAAAGCGCCTTACAAATTCATTATGATTGCTTGTGACACGCAAAGGCAATTCAGACAAAGACAGATGAATTGAAAATTGTTTTCAAATATATAAAAAAATCACATGAAAGTTTAGTGAAAGAATTAGGTTCGAAAACCAACCTTTAGTTAATATCTAATAATATATATATATAATATCAGCCTTCTGCAATATCTTCCGAATTGCAGCTACATTGTACATAAACTTGCTATACATTTACAACAAGAAGCTTGCTATTTGAAATAACACAAATGTACACGCGTTTTTTCTTAGAGAAAGTGGACCCATAAAGGATTGTCATGATTTAAATGAGGTGAAGCAATCTATAACCTAATTGATGACAATAAAGCACTACCCCTTCATTTAGTTGCTAATCTTTGTTATATGCGTCAAGCGTATATTGGCAGTGAAAACACATTTGATATGCTCACTGAACCCATCGACGAGTTCATTACTGTAATTAAGCTAAACAGGTACGAGTGACTTGTCAATATTCCTAGTAGAAAAATTATAAAGTTATGAGCTCGTATACACGGTGACACATCTAAGAAAAAATGTTAGTTCTCGGAGAGGCAATTATACATTTTTAAACGTACCATGTGGAACAATGGAAAGCATACATTAACGCGAGAGTATGGAAAGGAAACTGAACTCCGTTTAAGCAAAGTTAATTCTGCTGAAATTATAATTAACACCAAATAAATTCATGAAATGTAAATTGAGCACAGTACATTGGTAAAGCCAAGGCAAAAAAATCATTCCGCTGGAAAATGAAAATTTGCTGGTAGAATGTACAGAATAAAATATGAAATAAACATCGACGTTTCTAAGGAAACGACAATAATCGAAAAATAGGATGTGAAAAATCAGGTACATAATATTTCTATGGGGAAATAGGTTACAATTTCGAGAAAGTTTGAAACTATACTGTGCAGTACACGCGATGATACACAAATGCTTGGTATCTCAATAAGTGGAAAACAATACCGGTACAGGAATTACTTAACAAATGATTCAAGTTAAGTAAATTCAGGATTCTTATCAATCACGGAATGAATGGTAAAATTTTTCCATTGAGTACAGCAACACTACCTTGATTTGCATCGTTTCAAAACTACCAGAACCAAACAAGAGAACACAAACAAATGGAAAAATATAATTTCCAGACACTACGTCGTTGCTAACTAGTAATTGAGTTGCAGTTGGTTGCAATATCCGATTTTTTTTGTCTTGGCTAAATCGATGCGAGGCATTTTTGTTCAAGGTTATCAAAAGATGGAAAAGTACAGAGAATGAGATGCGTTGAAAATACCGAAATGGTGAAGTTTCTAAATACCTGCTAACCACGACCCATGTTTGCAATTAGCGCTTAATGATTAACTTTTGTCAGCTCGAGGCAGTAAAACGGTACGCCCTGCTTTGCCTGGGCGCCATAATCTACGCACGGCTTAAATGGTCTCAAGTAGAACGTAAGAGGCCGGTATAAATTGCCAGCCGAACAATAATTGTGTATAATTTCCGTGCATGTGCGGAGTAGCGAGAGGCGTTTGTTTGACTTATCACAGTTAAGGCCGTTATCCAACAAGGACAACGGGTCAATGTATCCTAAGTCAGCGGTGGCTGTTGGCAGATAAGTAACTGTGAGCTTGTGTTGCGTTATCACGCTAACCAACGACTTCCATGCCCATGTCGGGATGTCGAGCAATCTGTGGATGAGCTCCAGTTTCTTGATGATGACGAAAGCCTCTGCAAAGCCGTTTTCCACAACAACCCTCGCAAACGCGCTCAAGGTTGGAGCGTCTTGCGAGTAACATCCGACGTAGGGGCAAGTGCCAGAAACGGCCGACACCTCAGTGCCACAACCTGGGCATTGCAGAGAGAGGGAAATCTTGAGCAGTCTTGAAACGGAAGCAACAACGCGGACAATGCGGTACGATGGTCTCGATACTAACGAGTCTTTAATTCCAGTGACATTTTTACACTCTTGATTATTTCTTAGGACAGAGTGTAGCTCAAATACAGAGTCACACGTTTTAGCAGCACTCGGTTGGGAGGCCGCAGAGTTATTCACAGTCGGAGGTGCTGCATAGAGACCCGACAAATCATTACACACTTTGTGCAAAAGCACCAACTTTGCCCGATCTAGGTCTTTTTCATCATTGTTCACTCTTGGGGAGGCACGTGGAAGTGATGGGAGACTGAGAACCTGAATTACTGACACTGGGTCAGCTAGAAGATATACCGAATTCGAAGACGACCGGCAACGTTTAACGCCTGATATCTTGATGGTTGCGCCCTCTAGCAATCCCAGAGGATACTTGCCAACGACCAATGCATTCTTCAGTTTAAGGTATACACAAATGCGGCGCACAACATCAGGGCGGCTGTTATCCTCGAGTTGGAACCTGATGGTCTTGCAGCCAGGAACTCCAACATCATTATGGTCACAATCTTCAGAGATGTTCATCATTTCTGAAGCAAATGTCGGGGTCATGTGGTAACGATCTCTCACGACACCGACCACATTCAGAGCACAATTGCTGAGGAAGGCCCCTTTAAGAATGTCAGAGACGGAGATTTCATCCTTGACGTAGGAGTGCGATACGCTAGAAATGACGCCATTTTCAGGAAAATCAAGACATGATGCCTCACCGCCAAAATTATGAGTCAAAGAAGGCAGCCATCGAAGTGATCCTCTCCTGGTGAATATCCCAGCCGCAGCCGGAACGTTGACGCTCACTTCACAAACGTCAGATATGGAGGCAATATGCATCAACTGATGCGATCCCCTGAAGCACAAGTACACGGGTTGTTGCTTGTCCTTGGGATTGGAGACAGGATCAAGATTTTGAATAAATGCCTCCTCGTTGCAGAATTCGTTTTTCTGTTCGATGAACGCTCTACAACAGACCATCAAATCGTCTGAAGCAAATTTGTTCATCGCTTGCCGATTTAATATCACTCTATTGTACTTATTGGAAATGCGAAAGAGATACTCTTTCGTACGTCCTTTTTCCATCAGTAATTTTGATGCGTCCTTAGAACGATATTGAAGAGACGCCACATCCGCTGAGCTTGAAGCAGCAGAAGAGCAGCAGCAAAACTTGGATACATTCGTGCCTGAGGTTTCTGGAGCATCGCATACTTCGACCAAGTCGGTTTCTCTAACCATGAGGTAACGCTTAAACACGGTTCTTTGACTAGACGATGCATCGTGTGGCGAATCGGTGCGAACGTTGAATGTTTCAATCACATACACAGGGTTGAAGAGAGCCACAATTTTCCCTGGCATGGAAACGTTTATTTCACGCTTCCTTCCTACAATTTCTAGATGGCAACAAAATAAAGTTTCAGTGCCGTTTTCAGCATTCATGGTAGAATTTCCTTCGTTAACAGAGCTTAAACATGAGCGGCCGCTCTTGGGGTCTCTAAATGCAGAACTATTCTCTTCTAGATGAACCATCAAGTCGCCGATGGGCGACACTAGCAGGCGGCAGAGGACAACGGCGTCTGTCGTCCAAGATGGAGATTTTCTTTGCTCCCTTGGTCCATCGCTTTGACCTTCGAGGAGGCCGTTTTCATCATCATCGTCATCATTTATATGGATACTCCGTAACGGGATTACAGTTGGTTCCCAGTACACCGAATCGCTCTCGGTGCCCCACTGTTTGCGCACAGCGGAGTCTCCAAATGAAAAAAGAGCTTCTTTTTCTTTCTCTTGCAGTGATGATGCGTCAATGATCTCGAACGGAGCGGAGAATTTCTGGAGTGTATAAAACACAAATTAAATTCATACAAGAGTTTCAACGACGATTGCCTAGTTTGAAAACAAAACTAAATTTATCGTCATTTATTGAGCACATGGGAACATAGTGTGGGCAGAAGTCATTTACCACAGCACTGAAAATTACACCAACCAATCTTTCAATAAACATACACTCCAGTCCACAAGACCTCGCACCATGTGGAGCCCCTTTTCACATCTATGAAGAAGCACGATTTGCTTGATTTACCTCCGCCGAGCAAAGCAACAGAAAGTATCAAAATAATGATCAATTCCTATGAGGTTCCTGGCAAAAACATGGTGGCAGTTTTACTACGACGATTCCATTGAACACCGTATTAGGCATGCGATCGGGACACGGCAGCCTCAGAGGATAAATGCGTAATTGGCACACAGGCGTAAGAAGGATCGCGCGCTCGTCGTTCTCGATACTGTACATCATTTCGATAGTTCCTAATTTGAGTGATTATGTTTTCTAACATGTTTCTAATGTAAGAAATCTAGTGCATATAACTCGTGTGATCAGTTCACCTAGCTACGGATATTTTTTAGGGCAGAGGCCCGGGAACATCTTCACAACATTTCAGAAATAAGGCGGTGGTTGTTAGGTCTCATTTAGTGTCAAGCCTTCGTTGGCCACGGCACACGCATATCCTAGTGCGCCTTAGCTCTCGAGTTTGGCCCACTCGTCACGTATGCGTGTACAGGGGAATCCTCATAACTTTACCTAAACAATCTCATTTTGAAAGACTTTCTCTCAGGGTAAGGACTGGGTATCATGCGTAGTGTTTTACTAATAGTTTTCAATTTGGCTCCGTGGTCACAGACTCCTCCCTGTGATGCCGCTAAAATTATGAAGAAATATACTTCCTCAAACGGGTGATAGGCGATTCAGTTAGAAACTGAAACTGCAGTATATTTGGTGCTCACCTTTCCAGAGACTAGTACCTATTTGCCCTTATATAGTATATTGCTCTTATAATAAAGAACAATTTCAAACCCATATAATTGCAGTGAAAAATTCAACAACTTACTTTTTGAATGAACGGATCACTTTCAAAACGTTTTAAGCCATCGTTTCCTACTTCATTGACATTAAAATATTCCTTCTTTTTGCTAAACATTAAATTTGCATGAAAGTCATTGACTGTAACTGTTGATGTGATCGCTCGAAATAATTATTTGCCTTTTTATTTGATTGTCTATAACATTAAAAAATGACAATTATTGATTACGAATGTTATTTCCATCACAAGGTAACAATTTATTCGGCATATTATAATAGAATCACCACTTACACATCGAGATTTGGCGTATCAATTTACGATAGAGCTTATTAAGCAATCACATGATATTGTTTTCCCACAAACCTGTGCGAGGCCCCGGACGGCGACGCACTCGCTGTGTCTGGGCACGCAGAACTCCTCTGCGAAGTTGCGCTCGACGCGCGCCGGTGAGACGCGGTCATGCCAGGACTGCAGCAGCCTGCTCAATGGGCTCCTTGCTCGGCCCGCCACCACGACGCGTCTGCACGAGAATAGCACTTATAACTCTGGGCTCCTGGCGCTGCCTGCCTTCAATTAGGCACCGAAAGTAGAAAATAAGCACGACCAGAGAGAAGGAAGGTCTTACTTATTGAAACTTTCACTAATCGTTCATCGCTAGCAAAGATAGGAAAGTCTCAAGTGACTAGGCCACTATAGCTGTCGAAAAAAGAATTATTGTAGCAATTAGTGCAAGCTTATTGCAGAGACGGAAGAATAAGAAGGGACAAATTAACAGCAACAGAAATGAAGACACTCGTACAAGATGTCGCATAAACATACAGAAACAAATCTGAGCTACAAAATGAAACTTGTTAACTGCCCGAAGCTTTTGGCACTTGCATTAATAATGTCATAACTATGAAATCGTGCAAATTAGCACACATCATAAATACCGGTACTTAAAGTGTCTCCGTGGTGTCTTCACAAGCCATCTTCCATGAAGGTAAAACTGGGGTAAAGATCCTATCTTAGTTTTTGATATATTCATATTTCCTCATTGGGAGACTATCTCATACATTTAAATCAAAAATTGATCAAGGTAAAGTGAATGCCGCACCTGCGGACGACGTGTTGAGGGATGCCAAGCTTACAAAGCACGCGACACATTTCATGCTCCAGGTCTGACAGCCACAGCAGCCAATAGAAGCCGTAGAGGGAGTGATGAATCACAGCGTCCAATACAGCCGATGGAACTTCGATTTTCCTTGATTTGGATTTTGAACATTGATCTTCTGCTGCACTAGTAGTATTTTTAGACGTTGAAATTGGCGCTGCATCTGACAATGAAGATGACATTGCTTCTCCAGCCGCGCCAGACACCCCTTCTGAAGTGGCTATGGAATCTTTAGCTGCTGACTTTAACCTGCAACAAAGCATACAGTTGCCAAAGGGTTTGTCAAAGCCAAATTGCCAAAGGGTTTGTGATCATGACGGGAAGAACTAGTTAAAAAAAATCACTGAAAATACTTCTCTAAATGAATCATATATCAGCCAAACCTTTTACTTAAAATTTTCATGGCATGGCACTTCACTACAGTAATTAACACGTTTTTCTTAGCTTAGCTTCGCGTTTGTTTGTTTGTTTGTTTATTTGTTTGTTTGTTTGTTTGTTGTTAACATTGACAACGAAAATTAGTCCATTTCTGATTGTTCTAGAGATCTGAAATTCGGCATGCAGGCTATTTTGTTCGCCCCAAAAAAACGTGGGTCGGGCTATACGTTCACCATCAAATTTCCAAAATTTAAAAATCTGCCCGACACACGTTTTTTTGGGGCGAACCATAATTTATTTTCTACTTTTTAGTCCACAAGAAAAATGTGTTTTTTTTTTTAAAGTTTTTTTTAAGTATTTTATTTTCTACTTTTTAGTCCACAAGAAAAACGTGGTTTTTTAAAAAGTTTTTTTAAGTATTTTATTTTAAGACATGCTCATTACGATTGAGTGACTCATTGAAATCACTGAAAATTATTAATGTCTGAGTATCAGTCACGGTTGAGTAACCCATACATTATTTCTATCCTCAAGCTTAGTGCTTCAATTAGATACAAGAAAATATATACTTCAAAATCATGTCTCAATAAAATGCGATACAAAATTACTCAAAAATAATTTGAATCTGTTGATTTGGTGCCAGATTAAAGTTTTTGGATAAATGATGAAATTGGGGACAAGGCAATTATATCAATACTCGACAATAGTGAAGAGAGAGCGGCTGCAGCATGTAATGAGTATGGTGCTGGAATAAATGATGCAATTGATGACAAGGCAATTATATCATTACTGGACAATAGTGAAGAGAGAGCGGCCGCAGCATGTAATGAGTATGGCGCCGGAAGGGAGCTTGGCTACGTGCGGTCGCTGCACCACAACCCTCATGCCAGGGCGCAGGCTGCCCTGCCCGTCACATGCGTCACACTGCACACCAATAATGTATAAATTAAGTACACTCAGAATAATTAGTTAAAGTCGTCCAAATATTAATGCACTTTTTGCCTTTGTGTGGGTTGTTCTAACCCAGTATGGACAGACAAAAAGGCACATATGGTATCAGGGCTACTTGCAGAAAGTGTATCACTAGGTATTTGCACAATACCGGTATGGCATATAGAAAATAAACTTAGAGGCGCTTCCTGGAAAAAAATTTAAAGAGCAGTTGTCTTATGATTACAAAAGTCATCATAAGACAAAAATAATATCATAAATATACACTACGTTCAAAAATACAACTTTGAACAACATCTGGAATTTGAATAAAAAACAAATAGGTTTGTTTCACAATTATGCACCAATATGTCATGTCAGTTGAGCATTTGCAGCACAGCAAGAAACTATCAACGGTCTTAGATTATTCATAATTACTTGCTCGATCATACAATTGAAAAAATAAATGCATGAATTAAGTACCTAATAGAAAAAATACATTTGCTAAATTTCAGTTTCATTAAAGAAAACCTACACAATAAGTGAGGGATAAAACCAACTGAAACATTGCATTTTTGACTAGATTTGAAATCTTCATGAAATAAAAATTACAGACCCTTACAATTGAAAAAATTTGTAGCTTAAAATACAAAGCAGAAGGCATGGCATAAGTGTACCCAGCTCACTTGAGGTTCAATTTCGTCAACAAATCCAAAAAGATAAGTGAGAGACAGGAATGCACATCCTCCGTCAAGCTCGTAAAGGCCCAAGTTGCTATTGATCGTTTTGGTAATGATGCCCTGCAATAAAAAACAACTTATGTAACTCAGTAAATTAAATTAAAACAATATCAGTACTCAGATCAGTAACTTAATCCAATATCAATAATTGGGTGGTGTTGAAGACTGAATTTAATAAAGGAAGAAGAAATAAAACCTAAATTACCTGCCGACAGTACTAACATTTTGACTTGATGCTGATACAGGCTAAGGGAGCTAAAACTACCTAGAGGGCAGCAAATATTCACTGAAAGTTAATAAAAATGACATAGATTACAATATAATTTGAATTAGTATTCTGAGAGAGGTGCATTACAAACAAAGATACAAGAAACAATCAATTGAAGAACATACTGGTACTGCCAGCATGAGTAGTACATATTTTACATCCAACTTGCCTTGAACACAAACCATCCTTCTTTGCTCAGGAACATATTCAATGATTCATGAGAAGGTTCAATGCTATGGTCAGAAACTTTGCTGTTCAGTTCAGTTTGGCAGCCGCCAGAGCCCATTATTGTTGCAGGCAAGGCAGCTGGACCAGCAGAGAGTTGGGTGAGGGTAGTGGATTTGGAGACTTTCAAGGCCTCAACACGAGCAGAATTCTGAAAATTTTCAGAAATTAAAACTATTTTTCATTGAATTTCTAGAAATATCCTCAAAAATGTTTAAATAAATTAATACCAGCTCTATTAATCATCAATAAAAGTTTGATACCTTTCATAGAATTAATTTCCAATACGGTACCACTATTGCATTGCTTATTTCCCAAGGTGCTACTCAGTGCTATTCAGCATTATTGGGACAGTTTAGCAATAGGTACTAGTAGTTGACCCACATCAATTTTGCATCAGTCTTAAAACCAAGTCTAAATTAGGATATCAGTCTAAATTGCACAAAAACATGAACACATAGGCTCCAGTACCTTGAGAAGTATAACATGCTCTGTGTGATGAACTGCATAGCGAAAACCACACTTGAGCAAGGCTCTCCAACTCTGACATCTAGCATCAACCAGCACCAGGAGTAGAATGGATTGCATATCAGCTTTGGCAGAACCTTCTTTCGGAGCAATCTTGTGATGCCGAGAACATGGATGAGGGCTGCCTTCATCCAGAAAAAACTTTGCAAAGTATACTTTGCATGTTGACATCCTGTTTGAAAGGCAATGCATGTAATATCAGTGATGAGGATTCTGCCATGTCAAAATTTTTGCTTCGCAATTGAGGGGGAAAAATTATTGTTGCCAACTGTAACATAAATGATTGTAATATTTATTATTCTTCATTAGCCTCATATGAAAACATTAGAGTAAATAAATTCATCAATGAACACTATATATACGTGGTTATTCTAAATGATGGACCCAATTTAATAAATTTGTATTTATTCAAGCATAAATAATATAAATACTTGTATAAACATTGAAAGAGAAAGATTCCAATTTTCTTAACCTATCCAAGTACAGATTTTGGCAGTGACAGCAGAAACGGCCTTTAGAATTCTTGTGCAAAAATGGTCACTACAGTTCTCACGCCAGCCAGCCGCCTTTGTGTTTCACAGTCACTGGTGAGCGCGATGTCTACTGTGAAGCACAAGGTTTTCTGCTTTCTTGAGTTTGCTAGAAATTAGTTGTAAGTTACAGTGCAGCAGGCATTTTGTCTCAAAACTGGTATTGAACCACCTAGCAGGCTGGTGCAAGAACTCTAGTGGCCATTTCTGCTGTTGCTGTTGCACCTATTCAGCAATTGAATAGGTTTAAAAAATTGTATCTTTTTTTCTATTGGCGTATTAATTATTCATTTTGAATTTATACTTAATACATACAAATTCATTAAATTAGGTGCAACACTTAGAATAATCCTGTATGTACAATATCAGAACATAATTGGTGTAAAGCTATATAGAGCATCTGAAGATCATTACCTATATTATTTGAAAATAATTAGCAATTTAATCTATTGCTATTGCTACAATATGAATGAAAAATCATCAGGCCACCAAATATGAGCTGGTATTAACTTTGATGCTATTAAATTAATCTGTAAAAATAATCATCTCTCCTGATCTCAATAATGCATTAGCACAAGTCAAAGCCTTTTATTACTGTTAGGGAATATTAGGAGAGAAATTAAAAAACATGGTGAGAACAGTTTAATAAGGTCACTTTGTGACTAGACCTACAAGTCAATTTTTATTAGTAAACTGTGTACAAATAAATAAATTGATGTAATTTATCAAAAGCTTTTCTTATATGCAAGTTTGATCAAAGACAAGAGCATGCTTTCTATTAATAACCTTCTTATTCTTTTTTTTTCAATGAGTCAAACAAAATTTTTTGCTGGTGCCGGGAGATCAAAATGCAATTACCAATTCCATTTTAATGGAATGAGACATTTCAAAAATACAATTTTCATTATCAAGAGGTTAAGGCTTTGCAACACTTCTAGTGTTGACTGAGGGTAAAAAATAAAAATGGATTGCAGGTGAAGGTTTTGCAAAAATTTTGGTGTTGCAAAATCTTCATCTGCTTGATAATGAAAATTGTATTTTCAAAATGTTGCTTTCCATTAAAATGTCATTTGGTAATCTGCTTTTTGATCTCCCAGTGCCAGCAAGAAATTTCATTTGACTTGTTGAAAAAACAAATACGAAGATTATTAATAAAAAGCATGCTCTGGTCTTTAATCAAACTTGCATAAAATAAATAAATAAGCAGGTTGGCCTCACACTGCTCAGGATCAATTATCCCTGCAATTTTATAATCACGTTATTCCAAATTGTCCATTTCTAGGTTAACGTACAATGATTAATGAAAAACCTTTCAAGCCCACACTTTGCAGAGAAGTCTCATTAAATTCCTGTTAAATTCAACAGAAACTTCAACTTACTCTTTTTGAACAAAGTCTACAGTCTAACAAAATAAAAATCACTTTTCAATTTTTAATCAAAGTCTCTCCTATGCTCTTCATCGCTTCATGACTCTGCTAAAAATGAAATATACTTTTTTACCCAGTCAATATCCTGTCATAATATGCATTAATACATCTCAGTCTTGATCTTATTTTTACAACACTTCTCTTTAACTTCACTTCTTGTTGTTTGTCTGCTACAAATCTTGTAATCAAAATTTAATACACTTCTACTTATCTTATCAATCTGAAATTTTGCACACTTGTGTGAAGTCAGAGGCAATGCATGAATCAATTAACAGAATAAATAATTTTAAAAAATTTTTTATATATTAAAATTTTTATATATTAAAAAAATTTTATATATTGAAAAAATTGAAAAATTAATTTTTTAATATTCGAAAATTAAATGAGAAATTCATTGTACATCTGTAAGACTAGAGACACTGGATTCTTTGGAAGTGTTGTCTTTAAAAAGTAATTTTTAAACGTATATTATTTCACACTTGAATCATAGCAGTTACTTTGCTACCATCCTATTGATTCAATGGCATATCCAAATTATGTTGTTTACTGATTCAATTGATGATTTAAAATATGTTGCTTAAGCTATTCTGTACTAATCTTTTTTTACCTTCATCAAAACTTTTCCGAAATTGGTCAGTAAATGTCACTTCTTAAGGTTTTCAGTTAAATGGAGGTGTTATGCAAACTAATGCCTGCTAGTTTAAATGTGTTTTATTTCATTTGACCAAGAGCTTTTACTGTTCTTCAACATTCTAACCTTAAAATTACATTCCTTTGATTTATTTGTTCTCTATTCCATCTCCAACAGCTTACCATTACATGTATTACTCCTCATATCATGCTACTGAGGTAAATTCTATTCATGTTGTTACCTACTTGAATGGACTATAGATTAATTTTTAATTTGCATTAGAGCTTGTATCAGTGTCAGGTCACTTCATCGGCAGTTCCATAATTCTTTTCAATATTGAGCATCAACTGAAGCAAATAAATTATCAAGTGTATTAATTCACATTCTCTTACAGTGAGACTGTTTGTAATTAAAAAAGTGGATCTTGCCTGTATGTAACATGAGGTCCCTGCCAAGCATTAAAACAAAATAGGCACTTGAATGAAAGGCAACAAGAATTAATCATTAAAATTATAATAAAATCTTTGCTAGACTTGAAAACTTACTTGAATGTGTGGCTTAGAGCCACTAGAGTTCCACTTATGTTGAAAAGTTTGGATGTTCTCTCATGATGTGAAGACTTGTGCAGAACTGCATGTCTTTTTGAAGGAACATCTTGAGCATCAGTGAGTAATATTGAATTGGTTAATGTTTTTTTACTAGGAGCAGTTTTGTGAGAAGCTGCTAAGTGATTGACATCAGTACAAACAGAGTTTCTCTTCATTGACTGAATAGTTGAAGTTAAATTGCCTCCAATTTTGTGTTTTGGAGGTGAGTTTGAAGAAGACCTTTGTGTTTCACTGCTCCTGACCTCATTTCCAGATGTAGTAGCACTCAGTAACAAACTTTTCTTCACAGGGAGCATGGATTTCTGTTTACTGCTGCTAATGTGTGAGCCATAAGGTACAACAGTTTGGACTTTTTCCATTTGTTTCTCGATCTCACTTTCATTGTTGGCATTACTGTCAACTGATTTAAGTCTTTTTCTTCTAGAAGGAGATTGCATTAATTGGTTTTTGATAGACTTCTGGTGATGATGTTGATCAGAAGGAGAAGGGAAAGTAGATACTGATTTATGAATTTCCAACTTCTTAGAAAAGTTTTCCATTTCAGACAAAATTTGCCATTCAAGAAATACTTCTGTAACTATTCTGTAACTATAGCATTATGAAATGATAATAAGAGTACGTTTTTTACTCATATACAATCTTCCTCTGTAAAAAAAAATTAGCACACAATAGAGAATTTGCCAACAAAACTTGACAGAATTGAGGAAAATTTTGAGCAAAATTTTTCAGATGAGCAGATAAAAGCAAACATTTCATCAAACAGGGTAATAAGGGATGGTTTTGGGCATTTTTATACAGGGTTGGCAATGATTAAATCAAAATGATTAAATCATGTGATTAAATCACTTGATTTTTTTATAAAAAAATCATGATTTTTTTGATTTTTTCGATTTTTTTGATTTATTTGATTTTTTCATATATTTAAATATATTGAGTGGCAGTTCACCACCTTGGCCTGTTGGCCATTATTGAAGGCAATAAGTGCCCTTTTTAGCCATCCATTATGATCTATATACTGTTATTGTTAGTAGGCTAACTGCAACATAGAAAAATAACAGTTCAAATAGACAAAAAAGTTGAAAAAATCAAAAAAATCAAATAAATCAAAAAAATCATGAAAAAATCAAATAAATCATTGATTTTTGATTTTTTTGATTTTTTTAAAAAAATCAAAAAAATCGCCAACCCTGTTTTTATATATAACTTACCATGAAACCTTACATAAACTAGTTTGGGCTCATTTAAAAGGCCTTTGCAAGAGCTATCATATGCCAACTCAGAAAATTCCATATGCTATTTTAAGGTGCCAGACGCAAAATAAAAGCGTCCCTAATTACCTCCAGGAACAGGTTAATTAGGGACACTTGAAATAAAACATAATTTTAAAACATTCCTAGCATGCACACTGTACTCATCCCTTACCAACAGTACTCTGAAGTCCTTCTCTTCCTTTGTAGATTATATAGATGTAGAATAAATGACATTTTCTGTAATGTTTACTCGTCTTTCCTTTATTGATATGATATTACCATATTCATACATTACCATATTATTGATGTGATATTATTGTATCCATGGACATGCCATTGAGCATTTACAATGACCATGTCCACTGCAAGCTTCACAGCAGCAGCCATACAGCATTTCTTCTGTGTTGTAAGCTTACAGAATGGCTTGTAATTTTGCACCATATTAATTGGGTCAAGTGAATTCACTATAACAAAAAAAAAAGATTGTAAAAACAAACCTGAAACAGAAAGAAATACTTTAATGAAAACTATCATATTTTTTGTAAAAATAAATTATAGTTTAGGTTAATTACTTTTCAATCTATGTTTCCCGGTGCACAATCTATCTACGACATTATAGGCACAATTTTGTGATGACTGATGATGCATTAATTTCTTTGTCAAGTGAATTTTTTTATTGAGAGGTAAATGTAATCAAAATTCTTTGTTAATTGATTTTTTTTTCTGTTAACTGGAGCCTTTGCTAACCAAGGTTCTACCTATGTGCAACTTTTATGGAAGTAAAATTTTTTAATACAGTGAATATTTTGTTTACTACAGATCTTAGCAGAGGTACTCTTCCAAAATCTCACTTTTCACTTTTTTTATGGATTTTTTATTGGTAGTAAATGTATGATTTCTCAACTTGCTTTATGCTACATAGATAGGAAAAATGTTGAACTTCAGGCCACTATTTTTAGTTTTGCAATATTTCAACTAGTTTAGTTGCTACAACAGTTCTATTATATGTTGGAGGACTGTCCTGATTTACCCCGACCATCTCTTAATACCCCGTTTCATGGTATGAGGAAACATTCTTACAGTTCATTAATACAGTATGTACTAAGCAATGTGCTAAAGTACAATATATTCAGTATGAATCTTACACAATTAATCACAGTGAATCTGCAGATTTATATCAGGAGCACTAGACTTGCATCTGTCCCAAATTTATTTATTTACTGTTAGTGTAATTTGTGACAGGATATTCCACGGGTGCCAATCTGGAATATCAGGAAAATTTTTCCTAAATTCATAAGTGATTTTTAAAAATTGCAGTGGAAATGGATACTTTTTAACTTTTTCACATATTAATTGGGAAAAGGCTACAAGAACAGGTGAAATTGGCCTACCATCAACAGGGTTATAATGGACAATTTTGAGCATTTTTTGTTGATAACATAAATGCCATGAAACATTCCATTAACAAGTTTGGGCTCATTTTAAAGGTCTTTGTGAGGGCCATTGTATGGTAATTATGAAAAAATCCATATGCTATTTGTAAGGTGCCAGAGTGTACTCATCCATTACTAACAGTACTCAAAAGTCCTCTTCCTTTTGTAGATGTAGAATAAATGACATTGTCTGTGATTTATACTTGGTTTTTTTATTGATATATTACCATATAATTATATTACCATATTATTGATGTGATATTACCATATCCATGGACATGCCATTGAGCATTGACAATGACCTTGTCCACTGCAAGCTCGATATCAGCAGCCATATGGCATTTCTTCTGTTTCTGTAAGCTTACAGGACTAGGATTGTAATTTTGCAATATTTTAATTGGGTCAAATGAATTCACTATGTTGGCAGGGGTGGTTTAGGCTACTTTGCAGCACACCCTCTTGTACCTCTTAATTGTGTCCCTCTTATGTGTATTACTGTGTGTTTTTCTATTGAAGTGTTTAAGTATTTTATTCATTCAACTAAAATCATTCTCATTCTTTTCAGGTCATGGCTAGATCAGTAATTGATTATCTAAATTTGTGTTGAAACCTATTCTAAAGTGTTGTGCTGAATTAATTGCTTTTCCACACTCCCCAACCTCCTGAGTGATTTGATTGAAAGCTCCCCATAACCTCCTAACTAACATGATATCAGAAGAATTTATTGGTGTGCATCTTACTCATTGGTCTGTGTGCATTTTCTTGGTGTATCTTTAATTCAGCTTCAGTTAATCATTTTTACACATTTTCTTTTCTTCATTCTGTCATTTTCCTGTCACTCTTACTGTGTGAGATCCCAATAGTTATTAGAACTAGTATTTGCATTTCATTTTCCTTTTAAAAATTTAGTCATCACTTAAGTTCATTCTTTATTATCAATCAGTCAGATTAAGTAGGCAATCAGTCAGATTAAGTAGGCAACGAGTTGGTCCCACCTGCATTGAGACACCGGTAACAACTATAATGAAAAAATATAACTACTCACTGCAGTGAGTGACAGAGCGTGCATTTTCTTGTTGACAAAAACGTGAAGTCACAGACAGACAGAAGGACAGACAGACATGGCAATCACAATAGTTCATTTTTCCATGAATAAGAAAATGTGCTAAAAAAGATCATAAAAACATACCTTAAACAAAAAGGAATATTTTAGTGACAGCCATCATATTTTTTGATAAATAAATCATAGTTTCAGTCAATTACTTTTAATTTTATAATGCCCAGTGCAGATTCTATCCGTGACATTCTATGCACAATTTTGTAATTACCAATGATGCATTAATTTTTTGGTAAGTGAATTTTTTTGCTGAGTGAGGTACATGTAATCAAAATTCTTTGTTAATAAATTTTTTTGTTAACTAGAGGCTTTGCTAGCCAAGGTTCTACTGTAAATGCATTTTAGTGGTGTACCTTATCACCCTGTATTGCCAATTGGCCAAAAATTTTTTAGAGTGAGATATGCAAATTCTGTCAATCACATTTTCAAGCCAACACCTGTCTGCAACTTTTTTGCAAGTAAAATATTTCAATAAGACAAATATTTTTTTCTACAGACCTTGGCAGAAGTACTTTTCCAAAATCTCACGTTTCACACTTTTTTTTTTTTTGTTTTTTTTTCAGAGGTAGTAAATGTATGATTTCTCAACTTGCTCTAAACTACATAGATAGGAAAAATTTTAAAGTTTATGCCACTATTTTTAGCCACACTACAACATTTTTACAAAATGATGGAGGACAGTCCCAATTTACCTTGCATGTCCCTTATTACCCTCATTTGATGGTACACATTTCATGTTGATGAAAGTTATTTATTTTTTACAAGAAGAGCTAGAACCAATAGGGAAGGAATAATTTTGAATAGAACATTGACTTCAAGCCTCTGTGTTTAAGGCTTATAAATTTATTACTTGCTATAATCAGCATGTTACATATGTAATGCATCCTTTTGAAACAAATCAACAAAAATTGAGAAGTACTGCTAATAATTTTTTGATAATTTCGTCTGTATACAAGCTATTAGGGCAAATAAACTGTTTCAATTTTTCAATGAATATCATTATGAATGATTGATCTTTGTTATCATAGTGGGTTTAAATTTGACCTTTGTGCAAAAACTACCCCCATTGAACAAATGGTACAAGGTTACAGAAGAGCAGGGTTGGCGATTTTTTTGATTTTTTCAAAAAAATCAAATAAATAAAAAATCAACAATTTTTTTATTTTTTCATGATTTTTTTTATTTACTTGATTTTTTTTATTTTTTCAATTTTTTTGTCTTTTTGAAGTGTTATTTTTTATGTTGCAATTAGCCTACTAACAATAGCAGTATATGGATCATAATGGATGGCTAAAAAGGGCACTTATTGCCTTCAATAATGGCCAACAGGCCAAGATGGAGTTTACCACTTTGTGATTTTTGGGTAAACAATTATTGATAAGTCTATTCATTAGCTTTGTAAAGTTTGTATGGAGCAAGGTAATGAGCTAAATATTGACCATTTAACTGTCTTCAATATACAAAAACACTTCAGGAATGCAGATCTTCTAAACATTTAAGAGTCACATAACAGATAGGTAGCTGATAGCACAGTGCACAGCACTATCAATAGATCTACTAGTTTTATGTCCTATAAATCTACCAGACTCTACTCTCTATACACACTGACTAGCAGTGACTTGAGTGACTGACTGCACTGTTCCCATTTAATTCAGACCAATAAATCAATACAAAACATAAACTGAACGATAACCAAACAAACCTCATTTGACTTGAAACGAGATTCAAGTTATGAGAAAATCTAATACTGTTTGAAATAAACATGTGCACAATTCAAATATTTTATATCCATTCACTGCATTTATTAAATTATTTTATATATAGTCTTATAATTGTAATTGTTTTGTTTCTAGTTTTAAATTCACACATTTAAAGATTGAAATCAAATATTTTAATTAGAATACTCATATTAGGGTGGAAAATCTTTCTAATAGCCTAAAAGGTCAATACAATCTCAACCTTTTCATTTAGGCTCTCAATATACAGGGTGGGGGAGAACCGATTGAGCAGTTTTGAGGTAAAATAAAAGAGTAATGGAGGTACATAAAGGAGAAAGTTTATTTTCCTAGAGGTTAGCATAACATACCATTTAGAATACATATGTTTTGAAAACAATATCTGGAAGATGGGGGCTGTTAGCAGCAATACATTGTTGGAGTGAATGGAGTCGTTCTCAGAGTAGGGAGTAACCGTAACAGTGAATTCCGATTGCTATGCTGCAATGTTGCAAAATTTCTTGCAGCCCAGGATGGAAAACATTGTTGAAAATGAAGCATTGGGAGACGTGTGGTTCCAGCATTGTGTACGGTCAGTGTGATTACGTAATTTGCATTGCCGCGCATCCATATTTAAACTATTTTAGCTTTCTAAAAGTACGGCGCTGTCGGCGCACGGCGCATTTTTTTACCGGCATAGTACGGCGCACCGCACAGGTCGTTAAAATGACAATATAAATTCCCACGCACCTGGCACATCTTCCTGAATCCTGACCATGGCATAAGACCAGGTTCTTTTGAATAACCTATAGAATTGCACCATGAAGGGAACAGATTATTGCAGAAGAGCAGAGGACCAGAGTTTATGGCCATACCTCGCCATATGTGTGAACGTGCTGTAGAAAACTTCTGAGAATGACTCCAACAGAGTGATGCAGCTAACAAACCCCATTTTCCTGATATTGTTTTCAAAACATAAGTATTTTAAATGGTATCATTGGTATGTTATGCTAATCTTGAGGAAAATAAACTTTCTTATTTATGTACCTCCATTACTCTTCTATTTTGTCCCAAAACTGTTCAATCAGTTCTGTTCAACTTCTGCCCCACCCTGTATGAGTATTACTGTATTAGCCACCTCAGGCCACACTCAGGATGATGTATGTTTTCGGTGAATTTTCCCGCGTATTTTCACTTTTTTTAATCTATTGCTGTGCACAGTTCGCGCAATGTAAT